>NW_023602073.1:70607237-70644688 GCF_014898055.3 Talpa occidentalis
CAGACTTGTTCTGTCTTTAAGAGCAACCTCCTCGCTGTCATGCCTTTGTAAATGATGGTATTTCCTCTATCTGACTATTCTCTTGCAGCAAGCCTATTTGAAATATATTTTTTGTTGATGCCAGTCAGGTTTGCGGGAACACAAATACAAATGCCCTATCTAAATGTCCCTTCTGAATCTGAGTATGAGGAACTTCTCTTTTTATTTTGTCCATCAAAAGAATGTAAAGGATTTGCAAATCCTCCTGGGGGGATCAGGAGCTATAAAGTGTTACAGTGGGAGAACATGTAGTCCATTGCTGCTATAGAATCTAATGCAAAAGAAGATGATGAAAACAACTTGGGTTTTTTCAACTTCATAAAATTTCATAAGAACCAGCTTCCTTAGTGAGTTGAATCAATTGAATTATTGTCCTGTGGGAGCTTAAGGTGAAACAGTGGTTCCAGAAAATGTCCCGAGGAGAGCTGTGAATAAGGAATGTAGATAATTTCCTTTGAAAACCCTGAGTTGAAAAAAAAAAAATCATGAGTTGAAAACTGCATGATCCCGATTCTTTCAAGACCGATCCCAAATGATATCAAGAATAGTGTGAGGTTCACACAGCTCGGCAGGTGTGAAAATTCTGCAGCTGAATTAAATAGGTTCTATTATGTTTCAGAAAGCACTCTAATGGGTTTCTATGGAGCTCAGCCTAAGAATATCTTGTCTCTCCTTTGTGTCTCAGGATGGCTGGGATGGTTTGTTGTTACTAATATTATACTTCAATCTCCCTGTAAGATGGACAAAAATGAGCTAAAGACCTGACTTATCTCTAAAAGGATCTACATATCAAAATGCCAAAAGGGCCTCACCCAAGACCAAATGAAAGCGGAGGATATGATTTATTGAGAAATGGTTATTGTTATTCCTATAAAATTTTTCTTCTAAGCTCATTTTGCATTAGATCTCATTTAAACATTTAATTTTAAAGATGAAGAGCTAAAGAGATTTCCAGTAGTATAAAACCTTAAGCTGAGGTTTCTAGTCTTCAAAAATTTAAGATGGATGGAAAATTAAGAGTTCCACCAAGATAGCAGAAGAATAAATGCTCTTAATTTCAACTCCTCCTCATCTATACAACAAACTAATATACAGAGAAAAACAAAAGTTCTTAAAGGATGATTGGAGATCATTGCTTTTGCAAGGAAAAATGACATGGCAGAGAGCTTAGGAAAAATTGCAATATAAACTTGTTTGGAAATTGTTCTTACTGGTGCAGAACACCAAAGAGACAACGGGATGGCTGTAAAATGGAGACTTTTTTATTTGTGACTGAAGGACTCATGTCCATACCAGGAACTTCAGAACCTGGTAGCTGCTTTGGAGAAGGGGGTGGAGACAAACACAATCAGGTATGAAACAGACAGGCCTATTTTCTAAAAAGGGCGGGATATCAGGGGACAGCAAGGACAGAAGCTATGTGGTCAGAAATCACCAAAAGTATCATGACCCAAATCTCTTCAACAAATGATAGTAGAAAAACTGGAAAGCCACATGTCAAAGAATGAAACTGCATCCCTCTCTAACTCCATATATAAAAACCACTTCAAAATGGGTTAAACACCGTTGTAAGACCTGAAACCATAAAATACATAGAAGAAAACATAGGTGATATATTCTATGATATCAGTTGATAGAAACATCTTTGGGACACAACCCAGTGATGACGAAAATAAAAGCAAAATAAACAATTGGGAATACATCAAATTTAAAGCTTTACAAAGTGAACGAAAATATCAGCAGATGAAAAGCTGAATGGGAGAAGATATTTGCATATCACACATCTGATAAGGGGTTAAAATCCAACATATATCATGAACTCATTCATTCTAACAACAAGAAAACCAAAATGACTCAATTTAAAAAAATTGGCAGAACATCTGAATAGATACTTTTTTAAAGAGGATGTCTATATGGCCAATAAATGGACTTGAAAAAATGTTAATTATCACTTCTTACTGGGAAATAAAAATCAAAACTACAATGAGATAGCTCACACCTGCAAGAATGACTCAGAACAAAAATAGTTTTGGTGAAATTTGGAGAAATAGGGACTCTTCTACACTGCTGGTGGAAATGTAAATTGGTGCAGCCATTTTGGAAAGCAATATGGAACAGTTTCTTTAAAAAACTGAAAATAGGTAAAATAAATAAACTAAAAACAGAACTATCAGATGATCTAGTAGTTGGTATCCAGCCAAATAATTTGAAACTATCAGCTTGAAGAGTTATATGCACCACGTGCCTGTTGCAATAATATTTACAATAGCAAAGATGGAAGCAACCTACGTGTCTGATGTGATAGTTGAGCAGATATAGATGTGGTATCTACACACAACTGAATACTATTCGGCTATAAGTAAGGGTGAAATTTTGCTATTTACAACAAAATGAAAGGAACTTGAGGGGATTATGAAAAGCTAAATTAGAAATACAGAAATACAAATACAGAAATACAAAGACAAATATTAGATGATATCACTGATATTTGAAATATAAAGAAATAAAGTAGGTGGATGGACTAAAATAAACTGGTGAACATTAACAACCAAACTGAGGTTACTGAAGGTGAAGAGGGTGGAGTGGAAGCAAGAGTGGAGGGGATATAATGGATGGTGGCAGGTGTTTTGATTGTTTGTTTTGCTTTGTTTTGAATTAAAAAATGAACTTGATTTCTATAACCTTATATTCAACTTAAAATTAGCAATCGACATTTCTTTTACATTGTTTATTAATGCAACATTGCATTCTTAGTTTTTATTAATATAATTAATATTATTAATATTCAAGGTCTTTAAGACAAGACCATAAAGATATTGCTATCTTTAAGTTCTTCCAAAGTATCAAATCACATGTAGCCCATTTACTTTTTTTCAGTCAAAATTGAATTTATAAGTCAGAATAAATCATTTGTTAATCACTTCCATTTATCCTATTACCTTATCTATCCTTCTCAGCTGGACCAGACATGGAAAGAAGGAATAATTTTTGCTTTTACCGCACTAAGTTTTTTTTTTTTAATTAATTAATTTGTTTATTTGTTTTTTTTGTTGTTTATTTATTATTTATTTATTTATTTATTTATACAAGCACTGGGTACAGTCAGAAGCGCGTGAGGGTGAGAGAATTCACCAGAGCCAGAGCGGGGAGCAGAGCAGGCAGAAGGACCGAAGTACACTGCTGAGGGGAGCAGCGGGTGACAGGAGAGGTCTGCGCGCCATGTGGGACCCTCCTCTGGTGGCCGGGGAGCAGCCGGGGATTGAACTGGCGCTGCAGAGGCTGCGGGCAGCTTCGCAACCCAGCGCTCAACCGCTGTGCCACTGGGGAGGCCCTGCACTAAGTTTTTGATTCCTGTTCTTAATTTAAAAAGCAGATGAGGGCCTCCTCTGGTGGCGCAGGCAGCTGAGTGCAGCACTGTGAAGCTGTCCGCCCGCAGCCTCCGCAGTGCAGGTTTGATCCCTGCCGGCCGGCGAGATACCCACATGGTGCAGCAGACCTCTCCTGTCTCGCCTGCTGCTCCCCTCAGCAGTGTATTTCAGTCAGTCTGCCTGTTCTGTTCCCTGCTCTGTCTCTGCTGAATCCTCTCACCTTCCCACACATATGGCCTGTACCGGTTCTTGAATAAATAAATCTTTAAAAAAAAAAGAGCTTTATTTTTATATATATAATACATATATATGTATTTTTTTTTTTATACAAGAACCAGGGTACAGGCTAGATGCGTGGGAGGATGAGAGGATTCACCAGAGACAGAGCGGGAAACAGAACAGGCAGACTGAAGAAATACACAGCTGAGGGGAGCAGCGGGCGAGACAGGAGAGGTCTGCTTCACCATGTGGGGATTCTCACCGGCTGTCCAGGATTGAACCCATGCTGCAGAGGCTATGGACAGCTTCACAGCATTGCTCTCAACCACCTGTGCCACTAGGGAGGCCCAAAAAAAGAACTTTAAAAAGCAGATGAATTTAATGTTACAGTTTTTTTGTCTAAAGAAATAAAACTTGAACTGAAGTTGCTTTCTGTACATCTTATATTTTCTCCCTTTGTATTTAAGTAAACTGGAAGTCAAAAAAATATAGGAAGGTATATTTTGAGCATCAGAATGAATGTTTTAAACAATGGAGTAAGCTTTTGTTAAAGGTTGCACATTCTCCTTTCTTGTCCATTTGAAGCCCAAAGATAGATACCTCTTTCCTTGTGTATTTTCTTCCAATTATGGAAAGATAAAAAGAAAATCTTAAGATAAAGAGAAAATCTTAAGATATGAAAATCTTAAGATAAGATAAGAGGAGACCTTAAAGGAAATGCCAGTAGCTATCTCCCTGGTCCCTGGGTTCGCTCTGTGACATCCCACCAGTTGTATTTCACTGTGGACTTACTAATGAATGTCATCAATACAGGTTGCTAACTAACTCATGAGGCAGGACATTTTTTTTTTTTTAAAGATTTATTTATTTATTTATATATACAAGTACTGGGTACAATCAGAAGCACGGAGAGTGAGATAATTCACCAGAGCCAGAGTGGGGAACAGACCAGGCAGACTGACGAAATACACTGCTGAGGGGAGCAGCAGGCTTGGCAGGTGAGGTCTGCGCGCCATGTGGCACCCTCTCCAGCAGCCTCGAACCAGCTCTGAGGAGGCTGCGGCCAGCTTCACAGCCCAGCGTTCAACTGCTGCACCACCTGGGAGGCCCAGGACATTTTTGTTTTCACTCAAATTGTTAAAAGATCGATGGCTCATTTTATTAAATTGAATTTTTTCTTTTTTGTTTGACTCCTGCTCTCATAGTGCCAAACTCAAAAATTCTATTTCCTCTTCCAGAATTTGAAAGCAACTGTTATTTCAGTCAATAGTTCTTTCTTATGCTTCTCTAGCCTATGTCTTTCCCTGCCCGTTTCTTAAGTGACATAACTTTAGGCTCCTGGATAAGAATGGATTGTCTCCTTAGAAAGACTTCCAGGTTTTCTACTGTGGCTACTGCTCATAATTGGCCATGATGTTCTCTCCATGTTGTGAGAACTGAATAAAACACATGAGAGAAACTCTTTTGCAAAGTCTAAGACTATTATACAACAAATGGAAAAAACAGGCTCATTGTTCTCTTCTTTTCCTGTATCTACCACTCCTCATATTCCCCAAACTCTTGCGAACTTGCTTTTGCAAAGCCAACAGAGCCTGACAAGTAAAGCAGGTTCTAATGGGCTGTCCAGCAGTTCTCTTCCATTGCACACCTGGACCCCAAAAGGAGAAATTCTCTGGGAGTAATGAGAACTCATGACGTCAAACCCTCCGGATCCCCTGCTGAGCACATGCTGAGTCTCTTCCCTACAAATGAACATGCAACCCATGAAGAGGCATGAACAGCCACTACACCTGCACACTGGGAAGTCCCCCGCCTTCTCCCTGAGCAATCCAGATAGCTATGTGTCCTCTACTCACCCTTTCTAGCACTTAGCTTTGTTTGGGATGGGGAGGGAGGTTTGAGCCAAGTGTCCTCTCCATACTTGACAATAATATCATATACTAAAGATTTTTCCCTACCTAAAATTGTTGTATCATAGTTTGGCAGGCTGTGCACAATGGGTCCACATTAGGTCTGGTTATAAGATGATATCACCACCCCACACCTTTCAATATGGCATTTGGCTTTTTCATAGGTTATTCATAACACAAAAGATGGGTAATTGTATTTGTAAAGCTAGTATGAGCATGGATGTTTTCAGTTGTATTTTTCTTGCATGGTTCTCTATTGTACACATGGTCTTTTGTGGTTTTCCCCTCCTTTTACATATAGTTACAGACTTTATAAACCAGAACGCCTATGAGAAATACCTGGCATCCCATTGTCATCAGGTATACCTTATTACTAGAAAAATGAATTTTTTTAGTATTCTACAATTCATAAATCTTTATCTCAGGCACATTGAGAATGCTGTGGCAGTGATATTCAAGAGAATCGGATGTGTCTTTGTAGTGTAATTGTACCATATAAATGTTTGCTAGGAATGAAAATTAGGGAATTTGGAAAAATGAACTCCTTGTATAAAAACCCAATAGTGTTGCGATCATCCCAATTTATTGGAAAGAGAGAATTTATTCACTTATTTATGCAGCAAACATTCAGTCACTAATTCTTTTGTGCTGAGCAGGCATCTTTAAGTTTCAGGTGGTTAGTCTTCATCATATGGGCAGCACTTTGTTCATTTGAGGTCTTTTAATATTTAATTAATAAGTATTGTCTGAAGATCTTGGATGAAAATCATTTTCACATTATAGAAAAGTAAGGAAATAGCTGAAAAGCTTCCTCCTTCTAGACCTCCCCCTCCATTAAAATGAGGCAAATTCAATCATTTATATTCTCATTACCTCTAACTTTTTAACATTTAAATAAACTGTTATTTTGTTATTGGTTTGTTATTTGTGAAAGGACATGATTGTTTTTTATTTTGATTACTCTCTTTTGCCTTACAAATATCTTTCCTTCCTCATATTTCCAACCAGACTCATAACAAATATTCAAGAGATATCTTTTTATCTTATTTAATGACATGGGCTTTAACCCTCATAACCATTCACAGGAATTTTGAAACCTGTTTAAACACTTAAGAGTAGTATATGGCAACTGCCTCTGTAGTGCCATTTTGCTCTGTTATTGATTTGCATTTGATGAGCCTGTAAATAGTAATAAATTGCTTTCATTCACATATTCTCTTGGATGCTTTCAAAGACATCCATGTGCTTCATTTGACATTCATAGACATGTAAGATTGACAAAGGTATGGTGTTTCTCCATTTTGCTGATGTGAAACCACAGTCCAAAAGCACACAACTTAACAGAGGAACTAGACCTCAAGAATGCCCCTGGGGCTTTTTCCAGTATTTCATAAACATGTCTCTGCTCTGCATCTAAAGAAGATTTGAGGTTCTCCTAGGGGAGGCTTTATATTTTAAAAAAATGGATAGTGATTTTCCTTTTCCAGAGGCATGTGATAATAAAATTTATGGTATTCAAATGTTAAACAATAGAAGAATGGCTAAATAAATTATGAGATATGCATACATTAGGATATTATTGACTATTAAAATTAATGTTTTCAAAGAATGTATAATGATATAGGGAACTGCTCTTGATCATATCAATGTCTCAAGAGAGAATTGGGATACTAAACAGCAGGATATCTAATTTAAAAAAAAAACTATACATGTGAGGAAACGTCTAGAAGTATACCAAAATGTTAGCAGAGTTTTCACTTGACAGTAGAATTATGATTTACTTTTCTTTGTTTATATCTTTCTGAATTTGCCTTTTCTTTCTTCTGTGAATGTGTATAATTTTTTAAAATTTTATTTTTATATTCCCCATACAATTGCAACCCCCTTATTTTGACCCCAATTCCTCCTTTCCCCCCTTCCCCCCCGTCCCCCAGTGTGTCTCTGGTTCATAGTTGTTTGTTGATTTTGATATTTTCTTTCTTATAGTTATTCTTTTTCCTTGTCCCTTATTTAGGTTTTCTAGATTCCTGCTATGAGTGAGACCATCCAGTATTTTTCTTTTTCTTTCTAGCTTATTACGCTGATCATGATGCCTTCCAGCTCCATCCATGAACATGTATAATTTAAAAAAAATGTTATTTTAATTATAATATATAGATTGTTTATTTTAGCTAGAGGAATCCTTTGCGTGATTCTTACTATTTTTCATTTATAAATCAAATCATAGTCCATTATGTTTTCTTTTCACCTTGTTCTCATCTCTTCCTCTCCCTACTCCCTCTAGATGCCTCAGTGCTATGGTCAGGTTTCAAGTCAAACCTTATTTTTATGTGCTGATTGTTTTTATTATTATTAGTGTATAACCTTGAATTAAAGAAGTAAATAATATTATATATGTACATGTATATGTATATGTATGGTTTAAATCCTAATCTTACCATTTTGTTAGTGACCTTGAAAAAGTTGTTTAATTACTTTGTTCCTCAGTTTTCCCCTTCATAAAATGGGGATAATATTGTTATCAACCTCCTAGATTATTGTGAAGATTAGATATGTCAGTTAATGCATGTAAATCATTCAGAACAGTTCCTAGAACTCAACAAATGACAGGCATTAGTAGTGGTGGTGGCAGTATTCTATAATTCATCATGTAACTTATCATTCCCATATGCTTTGTGTGTGTGTGTGTATGTGCCCCTTTGATTCTTGTAAGGAAGCAAAGACTCAGAGAACTTCTATAACTTTTCCAGGTCCCAAGTCTAGCAAACACTGGGCAGTTGGGCTAGAGTTCGTAACCTCTAACTCCTGTCTCAGTCAAGTGAGTTTTAGGGCCATAGCTCTGACGGAATTCTTGCTCCAAAGTATATTTGTGAGAAATTTGAACTCAGAGATCAAGAAGATAATGTGAATCTGCAGGGATTTGCCTGTTCCTAGTCATACTCTCCTGCTCTGCCCCTGCCATTCCAGAAATGCCACCTTAAAATCAAATTTTAAGGACACGAGTTCTATATGTAAAACGTGTCTGTTTTTCTACCTTCAGGAATGAGAGGAGAATCTTATTTCATTGGAATGAGGAACCCAGGGCAGCAGGGGCACATCCCAGAAGATGGAGGACTTTTCTTGCTCTGCTGCATAGACAGAGACTGGGCTGTCACTCGGTGTTTTGCAGAGGAAGCCTTTCAAGCCATCACTGACTTCAATGACCTGCCTAACTCCCTGTTTGCATGCAACGTTCACCAGTCAGTGTTTGAAGGAGAAGAGAGCAAGGTAATAAATTTTTCTGCTCCTTAAATATGGGGAGAGGTAGCATTATCTCAAAATAGCTCCATTGCTCATTTGTGGTTGATGTTTTGTTTTGAAGTTCTGGAGAATGTCCGGTGGGCTCCATTCTTGGCATGTATAGCAGGAGGAGAAAAGTCTGTTGCTATTATCAGCTAACTTTGGAGATACTCATGACAAGTTTGTAGATTTGACTGTATCGAATAAAATCTTATACTCTGTGATTCAAAGATCTATTCAACAAAACTAGTGAGTGTTAGGAATAGTGAATGCAGGAGCTAGCCCTTTGACTAGGAAGCAGATATCATAAAAATGTTTTCATTTCTCCCATTCTGCCAAAACCGTATTTGCCTTTTTAAAAAACAGTACAAGCTTTCTTTCACCCTTATCCCTCCTACAGTTTGATAGCCTTCTAAAAATAGCTTCTTATATCGTGGTACAAGGCCTACAGCAGTTATCAGAAAGGTAAGTTGGTTGGCCATTGCTTTATTCGCTAATTGAATGAAGTGCTTATCTAGTTTATTTGACGTGACTATGGAATGGGATCTATACACAAGCCAGAAAATAAATTTCTCACTTTAAAAGACAACCTAGATTTAGTGTAAGTGTTCTTGGAAATAAGAGTAAATATTCAGTTTAGAGATCTTTTAAAATTCATTTCAGATTTCTCTAACCTTTTAAACTGGAGGTCTGAATGGATTGACCTTTTGTGAAAAGTGAATTCCTTATCCACTTTTACATTGTGTTGTAAAATGTATACAATGTTTTTAGGGGAAGAACCTTTGTTTCTAAACTTAAGTATGTGGTGGCTCTATGTGAAATCATTAGTTGGATTTATGACTCCTGTTTCACAAACTTGGGCTGTTTTTCCCAATTGCTGAAGTTCATACTCTTGTCTGAAATGCTTACGGGATTTTTTTTTCTGGGTTTTATTGGTTTTGGAAGCAATCTGATAATTTACAAAGGTTGTAGATTAGGGATTATTTTGAGCCATGTAAAGATAGTTTTCTAAGGATGTTATAGGACAGGGAGAGGGACAGGCGCCTCCTCCAGGTCTCCTTCTGGCTCCATCCTGCTTCCTTCCTTTCTCAGTCTCCTCTGCATCCTCTTCTCTTCCTGCTCAGCTCCACCCTCCCTTGGGTGGGGCAGGGAACCTGGAACCTCCGCCTTTCCTGGGGACCACCCTATTACAAGGATACTATTTTCTAGTTCAACAGTTGAAAGAATAGGCTAAAAGCAGCTTGAAATCCAAGGATTTATATGTGATTAGAACATCCAGTGCTGTGATCACCAGACTTTTTTGAAGCAAGAAATGGTGCAATAGCCTCTTGAAAGAAGCTGAATTTTGCTGTTGGACTATGATAAGGTAATGATACAGATTCAGATCTACTCAGAACAAGAAATTTCTCCTGAAATCTACTTGACATGAGCTATAAAACAAAGTCCCATTTTTTGAAATTCTATCACCTATTTATCTAAATATCAATAATTAGAAGGATTTTTCTTAGAATTATAATAGGTGTTTTGATTCTTTTCTGATTCAGTACTTCCCAGTAGACTGAAACAATAAGATCTAGAAAAGAGCTAATCTCATTCACGAATGCTGTGCAGGAATCAACTGAACCAGAACTGCCTCCCCTGGTGATGCAGCAGTTGAGCGCTGGGTTGTGAGGCTGTCCGCAGCCTCTGCAGTGCCAGTTCGATCCCCAGGCACCGGGGAGGGTCCCACCAAAAAAAAAACAAAAAACAAAAACTCAACTGAACCAGAACTGGGGACAGAAAATGTCAGAAGCTTAGGAAGAGTTCATGAGAATCTGCCCATATCTATTTGATATTCTGGATGTGATTAAACAAGATTCTCATTTAATTTGTATACAAAATTGATACATTGCAGCTTGGCAAATAGTATTTAGTTTTAAAGTGACCTTGATAAAATATTGAGGTGAAGTCAGCAAGTGTAGTTCAATGGAACTAGGTTCAAATCTTTTAGATCACACTTTTACAGTCATGGAGGTGAATTTTATAATTGGTCATGGTCTACATAATTAAATTTAGTAATTCAATTAGAAAGTCTTCCACCTTGGTGGTTTTTAATAGCTTTCCATTTGAGTAGAGTCTCAAGAATATCAAAACTGTGATTTAGATTCAGCTTTTATTTAATTATATGTTTGACATAACAATGCAAGATGATCAGATACCAAGGGAAGTAATAGAGGCCAGGAGGCATACTCTTTGGGACTCAAGAAAAAAGATTTGGGAGAGCCCTGTGGCTGCTTATTTTCACTACCATGTGTTTCTCTTCCATTTTTTCTTACTATTTCAATAAAACTACTTGTGTTATATGCCATTCTTTGAGAATTTTCTTCCCACAAGATTTGAAGCCCATGAATCTGAGCCATGAAGTCTGGTGACGATTATCTTTCCCAAAGGATGGACATTTTAGGCACTGTGCTAAATTGGTGGGGAGATATTTTTAGTTAGAGGGAAAGGAAGCAAGAAGCATTTGCAGCACTCCTTGTATTTGCCCGTGGGCAATGCTGACCATAGTGCTTGTTTAAAAATATTTGGGTTTGGAAAGATGCATTCAGCAGCCTGGGATTACGTCAAGGAGATAAGACATCAGAAATGATACTTAATATTCATTTCAGGTTCAGATGGGTAGGTGGGTACATATATAACTTGTTTTGGTGCAAATATATTGGGACCATTGTTTCCTGATGTTGATGGATTTAGCTAGCTTATTTTGTTTATTCGTTTTATTTTTTGTTTTTTGTTTTTTCTTTTTTGCAGTTATTGTAAGGCATACATTTTATCTTCCTTTGCTGGGTAGAAATTAATACTCTTACTTTCTGACAGCATAGATGAGTCTTGCCACAATCTCTTCTCTTTTTCCCTCAGCTCTTTGAGACTCTTTTCCTAAGCCCTTTTCCTTTTTGAAGTCATTCAGAAGGTATTGAATTGGACTGCTCTTACAAGTAACACTGCAGGATATGATCTACTGGCTTTATTTGTTTCTGCTTATCAAAGTGATAAATATTCTGATATGCTCATTTCTGCTATCCTATTTCAATTCTCTGTTCTGACACCTACAGAGCATTTTTTAAACAGCATGTTGAAGGCCATGATGTTCATTCCACTGTTCTGTTAGGCAGAAATCTGTGAGATTGTATTTTGATTTGATGCTTTTGCAAGGAGTGAGCACATACTTCAGTGTGGCTTGTTGTGGTCCAGATGGTTGAGATTTGTTTATATAACACAAAAGAGAACCGGAGCTAGAGGAAATTGGCATCTGAAACCAATAAATGCAGATTGCTGTTTGCATGCTACAGCTTGAAGCATAAATATTTTTGTATGAAACACATTTAGAACTGGGATCTTCACAGCTTCCAACACCTAAAAGTTACGAAGGTTCATTTTCCTTTGGTGTGTTTTCTGGAGCTTGTCATTCTGAATCCAGCTGTGCTACATCAGTCATTGTAAGTCTGGTGAGGCTGGAGAGGCATCCTGTGGACTTCCCCTTGTACTGAAGACAGATAAGGGTCTGCTGAAACAGTCACCAAGAAACTGTCAGTCAAGCTCAATTCAATAAAGAGACACCAGAATGGTGACTTGGTAAATGGCCTTCAAAAATATGAATTCATTCAGTTATATAAAATGGTAATAGTAATCATAGCAGCAGCAGCAAACAAATATAGCATATATACATATAGCACATATAGCTCTTCCAAGTGCTTTATGAACATTAATTTCCATGACAACCCTAGAAGGACCATGTCTTTCTGCCTCCCTACCACTTGGGCACATGGCAGGATTGTATTCCCTGGGCACCTCTGGCTAATTTTGCCCAATGTATAAGTGGAAATGATCATGTCACTTCTAGGCCATGCATTTAATTGCTAATGTTTAACCCTAAAGAATGCCCTTTATCACTCTGCTGAGATACATGAGGCATTGAGCTACATAGCTTCTACTCAGGCATTTAGGTCATGGATGACATAATGACACAGAGTCCTGGTCAACCTATGATAAAGCTTTAACATCAAGAGAGAAAAAAAAGCCTTTGCTATGTAGAGCCACTGGGATTTGGGGGTTTGTTAACAGAGTATAATTTAGCTATCTAGGTTGATATGATTATACCACCTTTCAGGTGAGCACATTGAGGCATCGAGATGTTGTCCATGGTCTCATGGCTAGAAGTGGCAGAGCAAGGATTCAAACCTAGGCTGCAAGTTACAGAGGCCACACTCTTAAACATTATGCAATATTGCCTCTCAATGTGCAAGTATTTATTGAAAACAGGTATGATACTTGGTCTGGTGATGTGATGTGAACAAGATAGGCATAAACTTGTTCAATTTAAAGCCTACTGGGGAAGTAATTCAAAATAAGGACAAACATAATAAATACAGTGATGCTAAATAAAAAGGGCATTAACATATTTTCACTATATTCAAACTGCCTTATACAAACATGTACAAGGCTTAGTTTTTTGTTTTGTTTAATAAGAGGACATTTCAGCAAACCATTAAAGAATGTATTCTACCAAAATTGACATGAGGCCAGAGATCTAGCTCCACTGATCTCAATGCATTGCAAGTGGCAAGAGTGATTCTAACATCCAAAACAGGACATTTTTCATTCAACAGATCACTCTAAATAGAAGTCCTTAGTGGCTTCCCTGGTGGTGCAAGGAGTTGAGCACCGCACTATGAAGCAGTCCACAGCCTCTATATAGCACGAGTTCAATCCCTGGCCGGCCAGGGAGAAACCCACATGGTGAAACTCTCCTGTGTCGCCTACTGCTCCCCTCAGCCATGTATTTCAGTCAGTCTGCCTGTTCTGTTCCCCACTCTGTCTGTGTTGGATCCTCTCACCCCCTGCGTCTCTGGCCTGTACCCCAGCTCTTGCATGCATAGGTGAATGAATCTTTAAAAAAGAAATAAAAATAAATAAATAGAAGCCCTTAGCTCTGCTGAGGATATGTAGATCTAGCCTAATGCAGGCAGCATTGTGAGGGTACCCTCAAGGATTTCCAAAGTTAAATCTTATTGTTTGTGATTTTCATTTTATTTTCCACATAAGATTTGACTTCACTCCAGTTTGTAGTAAAATATAAATGTTCACTTTGTTCTTTATAACTGTAGATACATAATCCCTTATCTGCAGTACTAAAATCTGAAAAGCTCTGAAAACTAAGACTTTCTTTATAACCCATTTTAAGATAAAACCTCACTTGACAAAAATCATTCAAAATCTAATGTGAACTGATAGGAAAGTATGAATATGCATTCATTTCTTTGCAGAAATATTCCTATCTCTAATACTGGGGGCCTGAGCCCTCAGTACAATATGAGGGGCATTGTACAATATGAGACATGTGTGCTGTATTACTTTTCCCAAGCCCAACTTTCCAACGCCTAAACTTATCAGCCCCAAGAGGGTTTCAGATAGTGGACATGGACCTATAAAATATGTAAAGATGTATGCAAAGAATGCATGCATTACTAACATTTTGAATGGCATCAAGGATGATTAAATGGTATTTCTCCAAGAATGAGATGCCCTTGGCTGTTGAAGCCAGAAACTGCCCTGTGTGTGGATACTACCTACATGGCCTTCCCTGTGCCAAGCTCTCACACTTCTGAGTCTCTTCCTCTGAGTGTCTAAGTTTAAAGCCTTTGGCCTTTACTTGCTTCTGCTGTCCCCAGGTATCACCAAGGTAGTAACTAACTAGTCCTAATTGGCAAGAGGAAACATTCCTATGAAATCAGGGAGACAGTCACTGCTTTAAACACATTTTTTTTTTCACCTTGGGGGGGTTTCCATTGTAAAACATTTGACTTTTCTTTATTTGCATTTTTCCTCTCCAACTCCTGAATCCTAGAAGGCAGACAAAATTTGTGTTGTTCTTTGTATTCCAGGATTTTGCATGGGGCCTGACAAGCAGTAGTAATCAATATTGAATTGAACCTTGACTTAAATAGTGACTAAATTAAGACACAGAGGGATGAATTTGCCAGAATTGACTGATGAATTAGAGATATAATGAAGAGTAGAGCAAAGTTTCTTGACGTTTAAGTTGAGTTCATTACCTACTGGACCTACCATCTCTAAATTCTACCATGGAAAAGAAGTTCTAGCAATAAAGTTGGTTATCCACCGGCATGAATTTTTAAGGAAAAGAATGTATGACAGAAAGGACTTAGTGATCCAATAGCAAGACTCAAGCTAAACATAAATACATTGAGTTCAAATCGCTCTTCTTGTAGTTAAGATATGATACTCTTGTGAATAGACCTGTATTGTGTGTTAATTTACATTTACATGGCATTTAAATTGTTACAGGTGGCTGACCTACTTAGTCATCAGCCCCAAAAGGGTTTAAGGGTTTAAAGAATTAAAAGTGTCTTAAGTGCAATTGTTTTCATGACTTTCCATGGAGAAGAAAAGGGAGATAAGAAAGAAAGGAAATCAAAAGGCAGCAGTCAAATAATGCTTTAGATGACCTTAGAAAACTAAAAAGGGGGATGCTTTAAGGCTGGTGGAAAATCCATGCTAAGCCTCTGTGGCAAAGGATGAACAAGCAGGTATCAGTCTATTATAGTTTGAGTGTCACAGAATATAGGGTGAAAAAATAAGCAGGAAGTGAACTCTGGAGACGTGGGTGTGGAGAAATGATAACCAAACATTAGTTTTAAATACTCAAGCTGGTGACAGTTAAATCAGACACCAAATATTCAAAATGTCCTTAGGAGTTTCAGTGTTTCTGTTGTGTTGTTCATCTTTCAAAGGTGGCAATGACATTGACAGATTTGTTTGTGGCCTTGAATAATGTTAAAATTGTAAACAGAGAGTGCCTATCATTGCACTCAGTGAGTCCGTTTTCTTTTCTGTCTGGTTGATGCCTGGAAACTGTAATTAGTCACGGCTAATCACTTGGGGCCCCTGCTAGCTGAGAGGCCCAGCGTGGGGCAGATTTGAAAGCTGCTGCAGGACATTCCTGGAACCTTAACCTTTCTTGAAGTGACTAAAATATTCCAAAGGCATATTTAGTGTCTTGCTTCTCCACAGCTCTGAGTGACCCCCTGGGGCTCAAGAGCCTGACAAGCCACTCTAAATGTCCCACTTAACTACCTGGAAATAATTGAGGCTGTGGAAAGAATTAAGCCTGATACATACAGAGTTGAGAGTATTTGGTTTCTGTGCCAAGGAGCAGGTGAGTGTATGTTTGTGATGGTACCTGGGGTCAGGGATGGGGGTGGGGGACTACCATAGTCTAATTAGTCTGGGATGATATGAAGGAGGAATATAGAACTGTTTTCCTTCTTGGAAGTCACTTCATTTGGTTTCCTTTTGTTTTGTTTTTTTTTTTTCTGCGTAGAAGAACTGGGGTGTAGGTCAGAAGTACAGGGGGTAAGATGATTCATCAGAAACAGAGTGGGGAGCGGAGCAGGTGGATTTACTGAAATACACTGCTAAAGAGAGCAGTGGGAGAGACAGGAGAGGTCTGCTTCGCCATATGTGGGTTAGCTCCTTGGTTGGAGATTGAACTCAGGCCGTAGCGGTGATAGTGCTGAGATTTAAACCCCTACACCACCAGGGAGGCTCCCATTTAGTTTTCTTTAGAGCACTTGCTAGCCTATACAGTGACTCTGAATTATTAGAATGCACCCCCATAGACAGAAGCAGTCTTAAGGCACACTGCCTGGGGTAACGAGGTGAAAGTGTACCAGTGGTGCCCTTTCCGCTGGGGTGACTGTGGATGAAGCCCTGAGCCACTGGGGGTGGCTTCACAGATGGAGGGCAGGTTGGGTTTCATCTTCCACTCTCTTCTTGGGCCAGGAGCCCTTGAGATGCACGAGAGGCACCACCACCCCAGTGGTCCCAGTGGTAATGAGATCATTTTCACTATTTCAGATTTAAAAAGTTATATAACTCCAAGGATGACTAGTGACTTCTGTTGCCCAAGAATATTCCTTTAGAGAGGCAGTTTTGGAGATGAAGTCAGTAGACGGATGGGGGAAGACTGAGCCTTATTATTACATTTTTTTCTGTGCTCATCTGCTGAAGAGAGCATATGCTTCACCTTCAAGACCTTCGTTACCTCTTTTCTACAGTGGGATTAGCCATACCTGCTTGTTCACTTTGCTATGTGATTAAACGAGATGAAATAGGTAGAGGAGGTAGCAGGCTATTAGATCTTTTTTGTAGCATTAATTCCCTTCCTCATTCACCTTTGTTGCTTTCCCCACTGCCCATTCCCCTCGTTGACCTCTCAAAGCCTGTGGCTGATGATCTCTGGCTCAAGGAAGACAGATCTTTCCTAAAATAAGCTGCTTCTGTAAAAAAATGTAGACCTGAGTGGCATGTGTGCTGTGGACATTAGAAGAAAAACTTAACTTAGCCAGTCCTTTGTAGAAATTTTATCAGTTTTGAGAGCGTTTAATTTCAGTCTTTGCCACATGAAACGGCCTCTGCCTTTCTTGTAGGATGCTTGCTGTTCGCTGTTCGCCATATAAGGCTCGTGTAATACATTTCCCTTAGAACACAGTGCCAAGAAATTTTTGTTTCTCTGGAGGAAACTAGTGTTTTTCTCACTAGGAGAATTACTTACATGTTTTGCTTTTTCCTTGGCTTCCAGTAGGCAAAGGATTCAAAATTAAAACTTAGTCATTAGCCACTCTATTTTTATTGGTCTTGATAATCTGTTACTGTTTTGTTAACCTAGTTATATAAACATGTAATGTAAGAAAATTTTCTGAATTATTTGGTGAAACTTTTTAGTTTTATGAGAACTTGAACAATCACATTTAAACACATAATGAAACTGGCTAGGAATCACTAAAGTTCTATTTTTCATATGCCTTAAATTCCACTATGAGTAAAAATAATCATCTAAATTAGTAGGTATATATCTTTGGGGTAACAATCACACATTTTTATTTTTACTATAACTCTTGTTGTTGGGAAGAATAGATTTTAAACACCCTGAGGAAAAAGGGTAGCTTGCCATATAACTGTACCTTAAATATGACTCACATCTGATCATTATTCTAATATTAATTTATGAGAAAATGGGCACCTATAAACTATTTGAGGCCATGTTTAAGTTTATCCTTATAATAAATCAGTCAAATTGTGAACCCTAAAAGCTTAGAGCCAAATTATTTCATCGGAAGGTGCTATATGTAGTTTCAATAACTGACACGTGAGATTTTTATTCTTTCCCTCAAGTAGATTATTTTCCTCATTGATTTTACATTCTCTCCAGGTGCAAAGCTTGGGATAGAAGTTCACTTAAAATCTATCACTGTGCAAATGAAGTTCAAGACCTTGCAAGGAGCATATAAGAGTAAAGGAATTTAGCTATTTAAATAGCTTCTTTTGAAAGTGTCATAGAAATGAATCTTCAGTGTCAGAAAGATGGCACTAAAAACTACCTTTCATTAAATCTGCTTCCTACAAAAAGCCCTACTCTACATATGGAGTCAGAAGGGCAGGACCTCATAATTTACCAAGGATAAAGTGACTCTACCTTTGGTTTCCCAGCCCTGCCTTTGCCCTGCTTCCTGTTGACAACTGAGCTCTCAACTTTGGTGGAGTTTTCTTTCCCCTAAACACACATCACATCTCCTAGCAAGTATGGCCCCTTGTAAAGGGACCCTCCTTTGGCATCACTGATAACACACCCTTTGCAATGTCTTGAATGGTGCAAAGCCTTTGTGGATTTGAATTTGTGGAAACAAACTAGTCACTTAGAGTCAAGTACGATGAGTCAGGTGGGTAACCAACACAGATGAAATAATTTTTATTTAAAAACAATGTACCCAAACTACCCTAATGTGAAATAGCTACAAAATAATTGCCATGGAGCTTGGGAACTTTGGGGAACTCATTTGGAGCTTGAGAATGGACTTTGGGAATTCTGGAAGGATGAAGGTATTCTAGCAACCAGGTTACCTCTTTGTAAAAGAAACGGATAGTTTTAAGTGTGCCACCTGGCATCGTAACTAGATATATACTTTTTAAATTCTACCTGTTTATAATGCACCCAGTCCTGACTCTCAAGCCCCTGTTTCTGGCTTTGTTGCTTACTGAACAGAATACACCTTAAGCACAAATTGAGGGCCTCTGTGGCGTGAGGAATGTGCTATCCACGTATCTCCTACAGGGGTACAGACTCTTTTGGAATGTAAAGACCATGTGTTAACTAAGAATTCTCTTTTCAATGAACCTTCCCCTTGGCTATATTATTTGTCAAGGTATAGTTAAGACATATTAATATTGTAACAAATATACTCTATATACCCAGGAAAGGACAGTGACTCATAAATATGCTAAGAGTAGAAAATAGTACTGCCTTAATTGATCAATCAATCCAGCCGTCTGTTATTTAACAGTGATTAAAAACTGACCCTAGCCATTGCATTGTTCTTGGCACTGGCAGTACAAAGATGGGTGAGATGCAAGGCCTCAAGTTACTTAATGTTCCCTGGCTCTGGCAGTTGTAGTACAGGTTAGGTGAAATGAGAGATTGAGGTGGGGGCAGCATATTACAGGAGCATATTACAGGGAATGGGCATACCTAAGGAAGCCTCTGGAGTATTGTAAAGACAGGAATGGGCACAGTGCAGGTTTTCTGATCCCACGCAGACCGGGTAAAGGAGGAGTCAGAGTCCTCAGTGGGTTTTTGCAGGTCTTTTATTGGGGTTCACCAGGCATATGGCAGGCAGGGGTGCTGGGGGGCCGGGAGGCTGGCAGTCCTCCCAGCCCCCAGCAAATCCTCACTCTATCTGGGCTCTCCGGCGTTCTCTGCTTCTGCTGCTTCTTCTCTGCTTCTCTCTCGGCTTCTTTTTCGGCTTCTGCTGCTGCTGGTGTCCCCATGACACCGCCCTTAAAAAGCACAGTCTTAGCTCAGCTGAATCCCATCTACCTATGCCCACACCCTACTCCAGGTGCCCGCCATCAGGCATGCATTCAGGACCGCGAGGATCCATCATCTATCCTGATGGCGGGAGGGCAGAAAAGCCTGACATTTTTCCTTACCCTACAGGTATGTTTTGTTTTTTTTTTTTTAAAGGTTTATTTATTTATGCATACAAGAACTGGGATACAGGCCAGAGGTGTGGGGGTGTGTGTGTGAGAGGATTCACCAGCGACAGATTGGAGAACAAAAGAGGCAGATGTACTGAAATACACTGCTGAGGAGAGCAGCAGGTGAGCCAGGAGAGGTCTGCTGTGCCGTGTGTGTAGCTCCCTGGTCGGAGATCGAACTCACGCTGCAGTGGCTGCTGGTAGCTTCATAGGTTGCGTCTTAACCCCTTGAGCCACCAGAGAGGCCCTGGGATATGTATTCGATCTTCATTTGGAGCTGTACCTTGCACCTAAGCAAGAGTCCCCGAATGGAACCATCCTTTGCTATGGAATATGCTGACCTGGTGATTTTGAGGCCTGCTGCTTGTGTAACTAGCACTGTTGTCCTGTCTCACAGAGCCTGTTTTTACAGGACAACCAATGAGTGAGGGAGGCAGAGGAATGCAACTGACTTTGACTTTGGCAGGGGCTTTCTCTTTCTCAAGTAAAGCAAGCCACATTGACAGGCAGGCGTGGAGGGGACATTCTGTATGTGACCATGTGTCCTAATTGTCTCCTTCAAGTGTGTGATATTGTTGCTTTCCTCAGAAGGTGAGCTGTGAGCTTGCTTATTTTAAAAACAGCAACCTGTGAGGAGAAAGGGTTTCTTTGACAACATTACATCATTGAAGCCTCTAGGTGTTGAGTCATCATTATTTTTAGGCAGCTCCCTGCTTTTTTTGGTTGTTCTAAGAATAGCCCTGTGTCTGGACTCCACAGAAAGTCACCTCAATAAAGATCCTGTCACCACTCCACACTGGGAATGGAATGCTTTCTTAATTTTGAGACTCAGGGCACACTTTTTAGATTTTTGCCTCTGAACATTCTGCCTTTTTAGGTTTTCTTTAGTCAACAAGATGAAATTATCACTGGAAGTTGTTCAGTCTTTTGTCAGACTTATTTATTTTTGTAAATAACAGGAATAACAAATTAAAAAGCCTTCTTCCTAAAGCACTCCTTATTCTCTGTACTCAGTGCCTACTTGGGTTGTGAAGACCTTAATCCGGGACTTTACCCTATTGGTAAACACTTTAAGATACACATCAATGCTTTGTGCTTTATGGATTAAGTGACCCTCACTCCTTCAAGCTGGGATGTGGGCTAGAGGGGGAGTGTGTGTGCAGCTCTTGGCACCTGTTCCCGACCACCTAAGGGCAGCCAAAAGAAATATTATTATGGCCTGTTTAACTAAATAAGCATATAAATTGTAAGCCATATTGGAACTTGATGACAAGGTGATAAAAACCCTAGCAAGCCCAGAGATGGAACTTTGTGGGTCCATACAGTGGCTTCCTTTCCCATTGCCTATTTGGAGCATGTGCCCAAATATGATCAATTTATTTTATGTGGCACTTTGAAGCCCATAGGCTCACTAATGGCTTATGAGCAGAGCCAAATGCTCTTCTAACTAAGCATAAAGGGAAGTGGCTGCTTGGAATAAAATGAGGCAGTTGCTTAATGTTATATTATAGTGTACCTTTTGTGTCTGGAGGTGACAGAAGGGCAGTCACATGGTCTGTGTCTAAGTGTGGCTGAAAGGTCCAGCGTGTGATGTGATGGGCTTGCTACCAAGGACATGCTGGGAAGGCTGAGCATTGTTTTCAGCCATAGGTACTCTGACAGGGTTAGTTCTGCTCTTATTATCTCACAGCTCAAAGCTCCTGGGCCATCCTGTCTCTAGTTAGAGAAAGGCTATAGTATAGTGATTAAGAGAAAGGATTCTAACACTGAGCAGTTTGGGTCCAAAACCCCATCCCATGCTTCTTATTTGTTTGACTATGGGCAGTTTATTTAACATTTCCAAACTTCAGTGTCTTCACCTGTAAAATAGCATCAAGTAATATTTACCTCTAACCACTGCAGAGAGGACATGGGATATAATCCACGATGCCTTGATCATAGAGACCAAAAGTATTGGCCAGTGATAATGATCGTTTCTGCCCATCAGTCTGAACGTGTACATTTTGCATCATTTATAAGACACTTTTGCTTTCCTTGCCTGTATACTGGTCAGCTCCCCTTTTCTATTCTCTCTACCCTCAGAAGAAATTTTTAATTTTTTAAAATTGTGTTATATTTTATTGAGGTGCATTGTTTTATAAAACTGTGCATGATTTAAGGGTATAAGTTCATACCCCTTCAGTTGTATGTTATCACACCCACACCCACTCCCACAACCACAGCACTCATAGTCCTCCACCATAGTCCTCTCCCGCTTTGTCTGTCCCCCCTCCTTCCCCTGCCCTCTGCAGCCTCAATTCTACAGTTAGATTTCTAGGGTTTGTTTTGGGTTAGTTTTGTCTGTTCCTTTGTTTAGCTTATTTATGCTCTACATATGAGAACTTATAAATCAAAATTGGCAGTAAATCAGTTGACTGCCTTTTGATATCTGAAAAAATACCAGATTATTTGCAAGAACTAACCCAGAAGAAAGTCCATTGGCTCTCTCCCCCTTACAAAGAATGTCTTATTGAATAGTGACATTTTCATACTGCACCAGTAAATTGGTAATCCAATGTCCTCATTTTCCTGACATTCATTAGAAAGCTTTGTGTTGAAGGTAAAGTTAAAAAGACTAGATATAGTCATTTAGCAGTTCCATTTCTATTTTTTAGTGAAAAGACCGATGTGTATTGGACTTTGTTATCATCCGAACAACATCCTTAGAAGTTTTCTTAAAAGACATCAGTTTTGCCTTCATGATTTTCTTGCCACTTGGTCTATCTTTTCAACAATTTCTAGAGAAAGCTGGATTGGTCAGTCAAGCCTTCTTTGTGAGTAATTAGAGTCATTTCAAATTTTAATTCCAGGAAACAAAAGTCTACTGAATACAAGATATTTTCCTCTACTGGTGTTTCATCCTAGCTCATAGTAAGTTTTAAGTATGTGTTAATTGTGACTGGCAATTTAAGCAGACCCAATTACTTTAAATGGGATTAACATTTACATTAGAAAGAGAAGGTAAATGGGAATAGAGCCTTTTTGAAATCTGAATATGATTTTATTTTCATATTCATTAAACACTTTAAGAGTTTTGCTAGGAAGACTCTTCATTTAATCCAAGCATATTTTTCTGAACAAAATAGTACAGGAAATATCATAACAAAATAGACAAATGAAAAGTGGCATTTCTTTGGAAGAGAAACATCATTATATAGAGGATTTGAATTTATGTGAATGACTTTATTGTGCTTTAAAAACTTAATTCTTTAGAGAATGTTATGTAATCAGTGTGGACAGAATGATAGTTAATGCCATTTATGGTAACCTTTTCAAACACCCTTTGGCATAGGTCATCATTTATATAATATTAATTATTGTTTGGTACAAAGTGTGAAGATTATATTCCAATCTATACAGAAATATCATTAATAAATAATGCATTGCAAAACATTTGTCAGAGATTTTGTTGCTGGGAATAGAAATGATATGGGAGGTATATGACTTCTCATGGCTTGATCTAGTTGAGGGTTTCTCCACTTTGGTGCTCTCAATATTTGTACTGAAAATTCTTTGTGTGTGGGCTGCTCTGTGCACTGTAGGGGGTTTAGTAGCATCCCATCTAGCCTCTCCCAGCTAGATGCCAGTAGTATACCCCCAATCAGTTGTGGCAACCCCAAATGTCCCCTGGGGTGCAGAATCACCCTGGATGAGAAACACTGGTCTAATTGATCATTCCAAACCACAAATTAGAAGAACTCCTGAACATTTCTTACAGAATAATAGTCTTGTCTTACAGAATAAAAGTCTCTTGGGATTGGTCCCTGGGAACTTGGCTAAAAATTCTTTATATTTCTTTCTGAGTTGTTTTCTCCATTCCAAACAAGGAAACTGAAATTCTTCTAGTTTTTGTTATTTAGACCTTCCCTGGATAGTGTCTGGCTTAGTAACAGGCAAACCTCAGAGTAGTTTTTCCTTGTTTCCAAAAAAACTGTTTTGTAAGATCACACAAGAGTGTTTCTCCTTGGACCAACGGAAAGCTGATCGGAGCTACTTCACTGAGACTCCTGGTTCAGCCACCAGGACACCGGAAGCCATCACATTTGGATCACTGGAGAAATTCGTCTAAGGGAATTTCTTCACTGAGTTTTTATTGGACCAAGTATCCATGTAGTTAGGCTTACCACTTACCACTTTTGTAATTTTGCTATCTATACTTGGCATTCCAGGAAAAGCACTGTCTTTGTCAGGCCTGTAGTGTGAATAGGGCTGGAAGATAGGCAGCACTAAGATCCTGGCTGATCAGCACCTGGTCAGTTGGAGGAAACTGGAAAGTACTGAAGATAAATTAAAGACCATATGAGAATCACATGAAGGTCTTGGGTGTAGTTTTTACAGGTAGCCTGTATTATCAATACCATTTTATAGTTGTAGCCAGTCCTGTGTTGAGTGGCCTCTTAGTTGGCCATTGTGAATAGCATTTAATGATGTGGCTTGAAGTTGCCCATGGGAATATTTACACCATGGAAATTAGACAATTGTATAAATCAGATTTGTATATTTTCCTCTCTCTTTTTCTCTCTCTTTCTTATGCCCTCTTTCCTCTCTCTCTCTCTCTCTCTCTCTCTTCTCTGACTATGACCTTGGAACCTCCTTTTTATAACTCTTATAAGTACATGTGTGATTGCATTAGGCCAGCCTAGATAATCCAGGATACTCTTTAGGTACTTAACTTAATCATATCTATAAATTCTCTTATGCCATGTTAAGTAACATAGTCACAGGTTTCAGAGATTAGGACGCAGAAATCTCTGGTGAGTGTGTGGGAGCGTTATTCTATCAACTATATCCTGAAAGTCACTTACCAGCATACCACTGATTTCTGAATTGTATATTGGAGTTGCTTTGGATTTGGGATTAGGAGTTAATTGGAGGATCATAGATGGGCAATACCTTTCCTCCTCCACCCCACACTTTTTAGCATTGTAAAAAGGAACACTATGATTTGGTATCATATCCCTGATTATTACTTTTGTTAAACTGTTTTTTTCATGACGAGTAGAGTAAAAGAGGTTAATAATTTATAGCCATTAGAGGATTTAGGATTTGGTAAGCTAAGATAGGATTTTTTTTTCAAAAATGAAAAATGACAAGCATTCATAAATATTTAGGAATAATTTTTATTAAAAATGTTACAAAAAGCACTTCTGTCCTTTCAGGTATATATTAAATGAACTTTTTGACTATTGATAGAGTAGAATCTAAACAGAATATCCCACTTTCTTGATTAAGTGGTGAATGACAATCAGATAAAATCTAGATTATTGTCACAAATATTTTTCTGTTGCTAATGTCTTCAGTTTATATTAATTGTCTAATTATGATGTTAGTTGAGTCAATGAACACATTCACCAAATTTGCTGATAATTGGTTATTTTCATGTTTTATGTACAGCTTTGTATCTAAAGCTACTGATGATTTTTGATGAAGCACATAAAATAAAGAGCATCATTTGATAAAATTATCACAAATTGGTTATTATGGTATATTAATTTTCACAAACTGATAGAAAGTGAGATTAAAGTTTGTAAATCCAGCTTATAAACTATCTGGAAAAGCAGTGTCTAATTCATTAGTAGGAAGTAGAGTAACAGAGTAACTGAGGGAATTTAGAAGTTGTCTATCTCAGTCACACCATTTTTTTAAAAGATTTATTTATTTATATAAGAACTGGGGTACAGGCCAGAGGCATGGGAGGGTGAGAGAATTCACCAGAGACAGAGTGGGGAGCAGAACAGGCAGATGGATGAAGACACTGCTGAGAGGAGCAGCAGGCGAGGAAGGAGAGGTCTGTTGCACCATGTGGATATCTCCCTGGCTGGCTGGGTATCGAACCCACGCAGCAGAGGTTGCGGACAGCTTCACTGCGCTGCGCTCAGTCTGCTGCGCCGCTGGGGAGGCCCTCAGTCACACCATTTTTGTCTCCCTGTTTGGTCTCCCATATATTTAATGTTTCAACAGAATTTTTATGACTTTGATATATAAATGTACAGATGTAGCTGTAATAGAAAGTCAATAAATATTGGGGTTTTTCCCTATTTTAATAAGAAATAACATAAAATTATTCTGTTACCTTAAAAGTAGAACTTCCTTCTAATACTAATCATCTTTTACTTGTTGGAAAGAACACTGGTTGAGTCACGGGACACTCCTACAACATGCTTTTTCCTTTTTGATTTTTAACTTTTGAATAAATGTTCCTTTTTGATTTTTAACTTTTGAAAATGTAAGGAGGCCATTTAATAAATGATTTGTTATAGTTTTATTTATGTGAGACCTTTAAAGTGTGCATTTCTTGAGGATTTAGAGAGCCACATGAGTCACCTTGACTGTCTCTAGAAACAATTACTTATGAATCCTTCTAATACCTGAGGTCACCTCAAAGGCACAAGAATCCCGTTCAGAATTAGTTGTTGTCAAGTGCTAGCCAGGACAACAAAAACTCAACTATTTTAGATTGTTTTTCCCTGAGTGAATTTATTAAGAATTGGTTGTTGTTAAATAATAACTTTGGTATAGTGGTATTTTTTTCTCTAAAGGTTTTTTTCATTATCATTTTAAAGCAGGAAGTTTTGTTCCTTAAGTAAGGATCTTCTGTGATATCTAAAATTCAACCAGGAAAATAAACACACTTGCACACTGCTGTGCAGACAATCAATGAGAAGAAAATCCTTTCACTGTTGCTTGAACTTTCCAGCAGAAAATTCCTCCTAGAGCCCCTCCTGCTTCCATATTCTGTTTCTGCCTTCATTCATTCATTATTTATGCCAGCCATCTTCTCTGCCAGAGATAATTTTCCTGATTGATGGCATCTGGGGCTCTCTACACAAAAGTATTTTAAAGTCTGTATCAAGGAAGATGATTTTTTTCTTTTCACTCCTCCCTCAATTTTTAATAACCCTTAGAATCTACAGCTAATAGCCTCCCTACGTTCCTTTGTCTGTTGTTTCCTGTTTCATATTCTTGGTAGAAATGTGCTGGGAATTTGCTTTTGCCCATCACTTTGAAGAAAGCAGCCTTTTATTCCTCAGTCAGAATAAATAAATAAAAGTGAAATACACCTATAGATGATAGGAGGTTCCAAACACAAAGTCCCCAGGAGAAGGTCAATTTTAAACCGAATTTGGGACTAGGAGGAGTGAATTAAACTATAAATGTGAATACATTTTCGCTCATAGACTCCTCAGATTCCTCTTATTTCTCTCTTTATTCTCCCCTTAACAATTTTATCAGAACTTTTAATTGCCACCCATAAGTACTTGTGTGATTGCATTAGGCCAACCTAGATAATCCAGGATACTCTTTAGGTACTTAACTTAATCATATCTATAAATTCCCTTATCTTAATCATATCTAATGGACACTCTGCAACATGCTTTTTCTTTCCTTTTTGATTTTAACTTTTTTTTTAAGATTGATTGATTGATTGATTGATTGATTGATTTATACAAGCACTGGGAACAGTCAGAAGCACGGGAGGGTGAGAGAATTCACCAGAGCCAGAGCGGGGGGCAGAGCAGGCAGAAGGACCGAAGTACACTGCTGAGGGGAGCAGCAGGCGGCAGGAGAGGTCTGCGCGCCATGTGGGACTGTCCTCCGGTGGCCGGGGAGCAGCCCGGGATCGAACCGGTGCTGCAGAGGCTGCGGGCAGCTTCACAACCCAGCTCTCAACCGCTGCGCCACCGGGGAGGCCCTGATTTTAACTTTTGAATAAATGTTCGGTGAAAATGAAAGGAGACCAGTGAATAAATGATTTGTTATAGTTTTACTTATGTGAGACCTTTAAAGTGTTTATACTCAAAATCTGTCCCTGATCTGAGCCACCATTCTGAGTATGGAGGTCATCATTCCTCTTGATGTCTTGTGATGTGAAAACTCATCAAACTCTTGCTCTTTGCCTTCCATTGTTTCTTGTATCCCTTCACTCTGTCCTTCATTTAAGAAGCTCTCTTTTCCCTTTCCCTCACCATCTTTAACTAATCCTGATGTTGCTATCTCCAAACATCTCTCCTAATTGGCTATTTTCTTTTATTTAAAAAAAAATTTTCCTCAATTGTATTTCTTTTTTTCTGTTTTTGTTTCATTTTGTTTTGTTTGTTTGTTTTTTAGCGTCTACCAAACCACCCATGCCCATACCCTATCTGCCTCCCTCCCTGTTTGGACATTTTCTTCTATACCTGGCCCAAACTCCAGGTGTCTGTGGGCAGAAGCAATCAGTCTTGCTTCTATCCTGTTCTCTGATCTCTGACTGTTTTACTCTTATTCCTCTTAAATCCATTTCATTTTTAAAACTGAGTCATGTTTTTTTGAAAGAAAAGATCAGTATTCTTAGTCTGACCCTCAAGTCCCAACCACCTCAAAGCTTTCCCTTGAATTCTAGTTCCTAAGTTCTACCTTCAGCCCCAGTAACCTCTTCTTCTCTGTTTACAAGCATTATCATGCCCCCAGGGCCTTTGCATGTGCTGTTACCTCTGCCAGCATCTGTTATATACACCCCCGCCCTCTCCCTTCTGTGCCAGCCCTTCACCACATGAATTCCTCTGTTATACAGTTTCATAGTACGTGGTTTCTCCCTTCAGGTTGCTCATTTCCAGATGAATGACACATCTATTGATAAGATTGTTAACTAAAATCTTCACATGATAATTGATGGGCCATGAAAGGAGGAACATGTCTACCTTATTTTCAGTTCTCCAGTGCCCAACCAGTGCCTGTCACATACATTGATTGGAAAAATGAATCCTGATGACTTTTCTTGGTTTCTCCAAATCCTGCTGGTGCTGATAAAGACATTTCACATGAAACCAATCTTTTTCTTTCAGAAATTAAAACCTCGATTACTCTAAAGATAATGTTTCCTTCCTTCAATATAATGGCTAAGAAAATTCTGGAAAGTTTGATGTAGACTATCAAGGATTTACCTGAGTTGATACATTTGACTCTTACAGCAAAGGTGTGTACTAGAAGATAAGGCGTGTCACAAAAATTTGCCAATCTTCACATATATCTGTCAAAATCAGGGCCTGAACCATGTTTTATGTCTTTAGGTCTAGATGCCTCTCTTGTGCTAAATTTTCTCTTATGTGGTAAGTTCCTAGTTTATCTCATGCATGTGTTTTGCAATTCTATTATTTATTTATATTTTGCATATTGTGCTTATATTGAATAAAATATTTTTGATATAATGATACAGCAATATCTCTCTTGCCTTTGAAAGAGACACTCCCTTCCCACTCTAAGGCTAGCACACCTTGATTTATATGTTTAGCAAAATTTTGCATTTTCCGTACAATCTGAGGACAAAGGGCATTCTGCAAAGAAACTTCAAAACAAAACCAAGGACAGAAACTTGTAAAGACAACATCAGGATTGTGACCACCAGGCCCTGATGGAAACAAACGGACAGCAACCAAGTCACCAGACAGGTTACAAGAATGGGTGTGTTGACCCTAATATACTCCCTTCTTTTTGTGTCCTTATAACTCTGGTTAAATACCCTTGCACTTTGCTAGTAAGCCAAACAGTAGTCTTGCAGACTCCAGTCTGCTGTCCTCCTCATTTGTTGACAAATAAATGAAACTACTTTCATTCTTCTCAAAACTCTGTTCTTCTTATCGGTGAGGAGAAACCTAGACCAGCAATTCTGGTAACAATAGGGCCATAATGGACCCTGATTTCCACAACCAAGATCATCATACTTTTCTTCTACTACTCACACTGCGGTTTGCTTTTTAAAAAATTATAAATCTAATTTGTATTGTATTACAAGCTTTTACTTAATTGATTGCCTGATAGTATCTCTGAGTCTGGGGTCATCTGCCTTAAACTTCTAAATATTTATGTTCTTATTACCATTTAAAGTTGACTCCTTCACCACGTGAATTTATCTCCTTTAATTCTTTATGGTTAAGGTATAATAATGTATAATCCGCAGGACAGAAGAAAATGGATAGGAGGTATTCCCTATCAGGGAATCCCAACACACTTTGAGTAGAAAGCAGATGTGGAGGGAAGTATCAGCTGAAGTGCCTGCCTGAGAATAAAATCTGTAAAGCAAACAAACCCACAGAACTTGGCACAGGGAAAGGAATAGGTAAGCTGCCTGACTGGAAAGGGGGGCATCCTCTCCTGTCCTGGGCCCTGAACGTCAATAGCTTGGTGAACATTCCAGGCTAGAGATTAAAGATTCTCCAGCCATTCTAAGTCATTGACCTGAGAAAATCATAGACAGATACTTATTGATCTAGTCAACAAATATCCACAGAGCTTCAGTGATATTCTAGTCATTGTTTAAGGGTCTCTGAACAAGACAGATAAACTATACCATCATCCAATTTGGGAGAGATATACAATTTACACATTAAAAAAATAACAACCAAGACAGTAAAATGAATCAGCAATAAAATTAATAAAGGTGAGGGAAAAGGAGGTAATGATCTTCAATGGGGATTAATACTATGAGATGGCATGGCATCACCTTATACCATGAATCTTTGTAGGGAATAAAAATCTTTTTCCAAACCACTTCTCCCCTCTCCCCAATTCTACATTGTCTCTTTGGCCAGCATGTTTAACTGCAAAGAGACTGGAAAAACAAGCATCTTCAAAAAAGAATGGGCTAGCCATGCCTGATTTAGCTTTAGCAGGATTCATCCTGCTTCTAAATTGGGTCCTTAGTAAATCAGGACCCTGGGGCCTCCCTGGTGGCACAGGGGTAAAGCTATCAGCAGTCTCTGCAGCACAAGTTCAATCCCTGGCTGACCAGGGAGCTACCCACATGGCGCAGCAGACCTCTCCTGTCTCGCCTGCTGCTCCCCTCAGCAGTGTACCTCAGTCTGCCTGTTCTCTTCCCCACTCTGTCTCTGGTGAATCCTCTCACCCCCCCCCCACTCCTGCACTTCTGGCCTGTACCCCAGTTCTTGTATAAAAATAAATAAATCTTTAAAAATAATAAATCAGGACCCTTTTGTCAGGGAGTGAGGGGAGAGAAAGGAATGGCTTCTGTGGATTCAAATGACAGAGTCTGCCACAAGCTTACGTTAAATTGCTTGCACTTTTCAATTGTCTATTTGTTGCTTTCTCCCATTTCTCTTGAAAATTTATAACCTACTATTGATCAGATATCAATACAGATATATTGCTTTCAAGGCATTGTGACTCTGGTAGCTGGGTGAAGGAAGTAAGATGTTAGTTCACATTTACATTCATCTAATTGTATGTCATTATTTATTTATTCGATACAAATATTTTTCCTATCCTGATACGCACCAACCTTGAAGGAAATGATTTAACGATAATTAATTGCTAATTTTTATTGAGCTCTTTCTATGTGCCTTACACTCTCGGTTTATTCTGCATATGTAGTTTTAATAACAATGTAATGCAGAATGTTCTAGTGTTTTTGCTTACTTAACCAATGAAGAATTAAAGAAATAATTATTCCAAGGTCAAGTAGGGATGTGGACCTATAGAATCTGATGTACTCCCTATGCTATAACTATTTAATTGGGCTACTGAGAGAAATAAATGGCAATTCCTATGGAGTGAAGATGAATATAATAATAGATGACAATGTAGTCTTTAAAGAGGAATTAACTGTACACCTTTTTTTGCGATTATTCATTTTAAGTCCCTGAAATCTTGTTTTACATGGCTCATTAAGTCAGTTTTAAAATAATGTTCAAGCACTAATCTAGATTTCTATTTTTAGGATTTCTAAATTGAAGTTTTTCAAAACATTTTAAATTATATCAGGGCTTCAGAAAACCATCCTGGTGATAGAGCTTACACTTCAGCTCTCTTAATACTTTCCTTTCATGGTATTCCCTGTGATTCTACATGGGAAGGGCATTGTTTTCCCATTCTATTTAGAGAAGTGAAATATCTTTCCCAAGGTCACACAGCTCACAGCTAATAAATGGCAACAAAAAAGGTTTGCTGACTCAAAGCCTTGCTAGAAGTGCTTGTTAGGAGTCGGCTAGAGTTCAAATCCCATCTCTACCACTCGTGACCTTGAACAAGTTCCCTTTCTGTGCCTTTGTTTCCTCATTTGTAAAATAAAGGTAAGAATAATTAGGAGTGAGGGTTAAATGAAGTAATTTGTACAAAGTGTATAGAACTTTACCTGTCAGCACACCTGTAAAGGCAGGACAGGGCACAGTGCAGGTTTTCTGATCCCATGCAGACCGGGTAAAGGAGGAGTCAAAGTCCTCAGTGGTTTTGCAGGTTTTTTATTTGGGGTTCACCAGGCATATGGCAGGCAGGGGTGCTGGCTGGGGGGCTGGGAGGCTGGCAGGCCTCCCAGCCCCCAGCAAGTCTTCACTCTATCTGGGCTCTCTGGCATTCGTTCTGCTGCTTCTCGGCTTCTGCTTCTCCTGCTGCTGCAGCTGCTATTGCTGCTGGCGTCCCCCCGTGACGCCGCCCTTAAAAGCACAGTCTTAGCCCAGGTGAATCCCATCTACCTATGCCCACACCCTATTCCAGGTGCCCGCCATCAGGCATGCATTCAGGACAAGGATCCATCATCTATCCTGATGGCGGAAGGGCAGAAAAGCCTGATATTTTCTTTACCCTACAACACCCATTTGGTGTTCAATAAAAAAATTCCTTTTTCTGCTACCCATAGATTTTTTTTGTTTTCTTTTTCTCTTCCAGGATGCCCCATTGTTTTTTTTGTGTGTGTGTTGTTGTTTTTGAAGAGAAATTTTCATTTTCCATTCTAAGCTTTAGGATTCCTTTTTTTTTACCTTTAGGTATTTGCCTAGCCAGCTGCTGCTTTTATTTAAGACTGACTGTGAACTATAGAGGATTCAGCTGCCTGCTGTTTTCCCACGTAGATTAATTAAAGGAGTTAGCACTGAAAGCAGTAAAATAGGGTACTTTTTTAAAAACTGCTTGATGATGAAAATATTACAATTAAAAAAAAAAACTATTGTCTGTAGATAGTTATTTTATAGGAATATTAAAAATAAAACTTAGAGAAGGCCATTTACGTATAGTGAAATGCAATTCTGAAATCTGTTTATATTTAGAAACATTCCAAAGAACTGTATGCATTTCAAAGAGTAATTAATTAGGAATAAAATTTCTTTGGAAGAAATGTGACATATCTTTTAAAAAAGTAATTCTGAGAGTTAAAGCTATTGCTAAGCAAACCACTGAGAAATATTTAATGTATAAACTATAGTAAAAAAAATAAATTTTATTTCAAGGATGAGTCGTGCTTCTGAAAGTCAAGAATTAGGGTTGGATATTTGCTTATTTTAAAGATAAATAGGCACATGTAGGGGCAGGAATGACACAGTGCAGGTTTTCTGATCCAATGCAGACTGGGGAAAGGAGGAGTCAGAGTCCTCAGTGGTTTTTTGCAGGTCTTTTATTGGGGTTCACCAGACATATGGCAAGCAGGGTTGCTGGGGGGCCAGGAGGCTGGCAGACCTCCCAGCCCCCAGCAAGTCTTCACTCTATCTGGGCTCTCCGGCGTACTCTGCTTCTCTCTCGGCTTCTGCTGCTTCTTTCTTGGCTTCTCTTTCGGCTTCTACTTCGGCTTCTACTGGCGTCCCTGTGATGCCGCCCTTAAAAAAAGCATAGTCTTATCCCAGGTGAATCCTATCTACATCTGCCCACACCCTACTCCAGGTGCCCGCCATCAGGCATGCATTCAGGACCGCAAGGATCCATCATCTATCCTGATGGCGGGAGGGCAGAAAAGCCTGACATTTTTCCTTACCCTACAGCAAGGTGCTCTTGACTAATGCAAGGTGCTCAATTAGCCCATTCTTATATTTAAATTTTTTTGTTTTACTTTTTAATATGAAAAGATCTACCTGTATAACCCACATAAATTAAAAAAAATGGGATCCTCAATAATTTTAAAGAGTATAATGGATCCCTGTCCTCAATAATTTTAAAGAGTATAATGGATCCCTGAGACCCAAAGTTTGACAACTCCTTCTGACAAATGAGGAAACCATCTTGCGGGTGCTGCTAATGTCTAGCCAGTTGAAGACTGGGAATCCCCTACCTGGCCTTAGAAGTTTAATTTTCACTGTCAATATTATTACTTAATGTGTGTCGTATAGTTATCAGCTCACAATTTTTGTGTTAATCTCCCCCATAAGAATGTAAGCTCCCTGAGGGTAAGAGGTCTGACTGCATTGTCTGCTGCTACACATCCAGGCTTATAGCAGTGTCCAGTGGGCCCCCAGTATGTATTATTAAATTAGTGGATTTAAAATCAAGATGTTAAATATTTATAAATTGTTTGAGATATGATAATTGTGTTATGAGCATTATCTACCATATTCCCAGCCCCCTGGGCTGGGAGGTGCTCTTGTTACTTCTGTCTCTACTTCAGAAGTAAAGTTACTTGCCACAGGCACATAGCTAGTGAGTGGCAGAGAAAGGACTGACACACAGGTATGCCAACCTGAGTATTCACCTGAGCTCTACCTAAAAGGTGCTGCTAAATTGGTTCCTGGCTGTGCCCAGTAAGTATGGGGGATGTGGCCATTATCACAAATCTAAGGAATTCTATTTAGAGAGGTCAGCTCATTCAGGAAGCAAACAGCAATGAGTCCTGGGTGTAAGTGGCAGAAAGGTCTAGTGTCAAGGTCAGGTCAAAAAAGAGGCACTGGAGGGGAACTGAGTCCAAGACAAAGGCAGCCACTTCCTTACTTGTTTTATGCTCTTTGTTTGTGAGACAAGATACTCAGTGCTGAAGAAGGGAGAATTGCAGAGCTAGACTGTTCAGATTTGATTCCACTTGCTGGATCTGTAAACTTTGGCAAGTTTCTTAAGCTTTCCATACCTTAGTTTTCTATTTAAGGTGAAAATAATGATACTATATCCACCCACATCATTGGATTGTTTAAGATTAAGTGGACTAATATGATATGTATTGCCCTTTAGACAGTAAGTGAGTAAATTCTATTTATGTCCTGCATTTTGTAAATTATCTATATACATCTATGTAAGTGTGAGCTCTTCTTTTAGTGGTGATTATCTGAATTCATATAGGCTGATTGGGAGTTATAGAGATGAATCCAGGTTCTAAAAGAATAAGAATCCAGGTTCTAAAATCTGTAAGGATTTTAAAAAATAATAGGGTCATTCAGTCATGGCAAAAGCAATGATATATTGGCATCCCCTCAAGTTGTACACAAGAACATAGAAAATGTATGAAAAAGGCAAAACTCTATGCATGAATTCCTGAGAAGAGTAGTTAGTCTGGCCTTTCCTTTAGCTAATGGTCCCATAGTGCACAGGGCAGAGAAGAGCTCCAGGCTAGTGCTGTGAGGTCCTGTCTGTCTCTTTCTTGCTTTCTCTTCTCCCTATATCCCACAACACTGAAAAGTATAAAACATAAGAGAACTGGCAATTTGTAGATCTGCCTTTTATTCTTGGTCTGCCATAACCAATATTGTGACCCTGGACAAGCCACTTGACCTCCTATGACCTCAGACTTCTCATTTGGAAATAAGAAAGACAAATTAACTTATTTTTAAATTCTTCCTAGGCTGATTCTGGGAATTCATTTAAACTATCCAGAAATACTAAGACTTCCTGGAATAAAATTAGGAATCCAGATGGTCTTGCATTAATGCTTCAACCCACCCCTCGAGCAAGGCACTAGATATCCCAAATGAAACATCTGGATAGCCCCATGAGCAAAGGTCCTGTTCATGCCCCGACCTAGCAGACATGGACACACACCCTCGCTAGCCTGTATGTACCTAAAGTAAATGCAGACTTAACAAGAAGTTGTTTATCTTGACACAGTCATCTTTCCCTGTGAAAAATGTCCTTGAGAGCTTCGTTCATCCTCTTTACCTCCTCATCAGTGCCTCATCAGTAGTTCTGTGCTAATGTTCCTGTTATTCATCATGTTTTAAAATTAGCTTCTTAATCCTTTTAATATTTTCAAGTTCTCTGCCTTCAGATAAGTTCCCAGCCTGAGCTCGGTTTTGTGCAGCATTTGAACAGCATATAAATAACAAGAATAGATTGTTCCCCGATCCTTGGTTTCTTCTCTAAATTAAGCACATTTATTTGTTGTTCTTATTTTTGTTCTTGATGAGACAAACCTGAATTTTCTCAAATAATTTGGCTTTAAAATCAATTATGTATCATTTATCTTCATTCACTTCAATAACAGTAGCATCTTCAGCCTTTGCATGGCATGAGCCCTCATGGTTAGTACCACCCTCCTTTTTCTATGAAGCTTTGAGTCATTTTCTCTTCCCCTTCCTGGTTTTTCTTCTTCTTGAGTCCCTGCACTTGCCCCTTCCTTAGCTTTTCCTTCTTCTTTCTAAATATTCTTCCTTGGAAATTGTATCCACTAGTAGCTTCAGATCCCCTTGAAGCAGATGGCTTTCAAATCTTATACTTTTGATATTTAGCTTACATTTTCATCAGCTAGTTACTTCCACCCTTCACTGGATATTTTCAAGTGCCTTGAATGGCGTGCAGTGCTGGAGCTAAGGCTATCAAATGGGTGAGTTTCCTTACCTTCCAGCATTTCTAATGGAGTGTAATCGAAGTGGCACAGAGCCTAAAAATGCCAACGTGATATGACAGCTGCTAAGAGTATTAAACAAACTGCTTTTGGAACATGCAGAAATAAGTAACTAGATCTCTTAGGGCTGTTAAGGAAAGACTTCCTAGAAGAGATGATGTAGAACATGGGATCTTGAAGGTTAAGTAAGAGTCTGTGAACTGGATTATCTACAAACTTCCTTCTGTTGTGTTTGAACTGACGCTCTGCTGTCACCTCAAACTCAACATGTCAATGGTCAATTTCTCCATCTTTCTTCCTAGACTGTATCATCCATTTGACTTTGCTATTTCACTATTCCCCAAAATCCAGGAAATACATTTTAGGCATGTTTGCCTCTTCTCTCTCTCTGCCACTAAGTTGTCTGCCTTCTTATCTTTCCTTTCAATCATGCCTACTGTAAGTTCATTCTGTCACCTCCTGTCTGGGTTATTGCAGTGACCAGCATGTAGCTGGTCAATATGCCTATGATTACTTTCCCCACTTACTCTGCCTTTTAAATCATTGCCATATCAACCTCCTCCTTCTTTCTTTTTCTTTCATCATCTTCTTCCTTTTTACATTTTAAAAGGACAAGTTTATAAGGAAAAGGAAAAAACAGACACAGATGGGCGGAGTGCTGTTGCTGCTGCTTTGCAAAGGGAAAAGGTTTGTAGAAAGAAGTCATCAGTCTTTTTTTGAACACCAGTTTGATTTTGTCACTTATCTATTTAGAAATAATGGCATCTGACATTTGTTCCACGGTTAGATAGCATGTGAAATGTTTCCTTTAAGTTATTTTATTATCAAAACAACCTCATGAAAGAAACACTACACTTTCCAAAATTTCTTCTAAATTTACAATCCAGAAGCTTGTGCTCTCCTGGAAAGCAGAGATGACAGTTTTTTCATTTAGCAATCTTAGCGCAGTGCTGGTTCATAAATGATGTCCATAAACATTGTTTTTTT
>NW_023602073.1:70644788-70662788 GCF_014898055.3 Talpa occidentalis
CGTCTTCTTATATGTTGCTCTTCACTCTTAAACATTTAAGTTCCTCATAACTCTGTCATATATTCTCTTCTCTTTACACACTAATTCAGTACATTTTTTTAAGCACACTTTTCTGCATCAAAATCTTTTCCAGCCTCAAGGGACTCACACACAGCATTCTCTCTTCCTTAAACACTTCATAATCCACCCTAGCATCCATCCACATACTTTTCGGTGACCACTCTTAACCAATTTTTCTTTCAGAAAATTTTCTCACCATCTGTCTGGTTATAATAGTTTTTTTTTTTTTTTTTTTTTATGTAATCCCAATAGGCCTTGTACTTGTTATATATAAAAAATATCAAATGCTATTTTAGTTATTTAATTGTGTGACTTCCTTGCTAAAAGATTTAACTTACAAGGCAAGGAACACATCCATTTTATTTTCTGTTGCACTCCACCATCTAGCCATACTTGGCTCAGATTAGTCACTTAAAATGTTTCATGAAGTTCTGAAATTTAGTGAATGAATTAAATGAGTTGACCTAATGACTGTTCTGACCTCAAATTGCAAGTTTACCTTCATGATCTCTGTTCTAGTTCCTATAATCCTGTTCTAATGCCTCAAATCTTGGTTTATAACACAATGGAGCTATGTGGGAAAAGGAACAATGTATATTATTAAAAAGGATTACTTGCATTGCAGGAAAATTTAGCCAGAAAAGTACTGGGCACTTTCTGACGGATCAGGTATCCGTTAGAGAATGAAAACTACTACTATCCAAACATTTCTTTTGAAATATTGCTAATTTCAGTTAATATAGAAATTACTTTCAAAATTAACTGAAGACATTCTATAAACAAGCAAGGAAGGGTGAACATACTACTTGTTAAATATTTTCTCTTCTCAAGACACATCTCTGGCTTGAAGCCAAGTTAACTATTCAGGAGACAATAACTTCACAATATGCAAGGGAGAATTTCAATAGCTTAGATGCTATTTTCATTCTGACAAGGAGTATCTTGCTTTATAAAGCTTATCAAATGCTTTTCAAATTCCCAAATGTATTTTCACCTACTCTTCCCAAACCTTAATAGACCTTTTTATTATTGTCATTTCTCTCCCCATTCATATATCTTCTCAATTGTAATACCCATTCAATGCTCTGTCATTTCCCAAATTGTTATTCTACCTATAGTGCTACAGTATATTCGACTTTGCTTTCACTGATGATCTTCCCCCGCTGTGTGTATGTGTGTGTGCATGTGTTCACACACATATTTCTCTCTTGCACTTCTTTGCTACTGATCATTTGAAATTGACTACCAGTATTGGAAAGGGAATCCAACAGAAAGTCATACAAGTGGACAAGTATATGTTTTACAAATATCCTGTTTAGGGTAATTTTTCTATATGCCTCATTCTCTTTATTGCTTTATAGCTCTCAGTGATCACAAATGGAAGGCAAGTTTTGGTATTGATTGTGGTTGTTTTATTTTTCTCATCTATAAAATTCTATTTAAACTTTTTTTTTTTACAATACAATATATCTGTGGTAGTTAAGTATATGGATTCTCTTCACCTAGTCCAAATAAACAAGTAATTCTTTCTACAAAAGTGTGGTTACTGAGAAGTCTTCGAATATTCTGCTGTTGACAGAAATTTTACTTATGGCCTCATACTGAATGATGCAAGAGTGTAAAGTGAAAAATTGAAACAGTGATCGCTAATAATTATGCCCATTACATAAAGTATATTTCTTACATATGGTGATAATGTGATAAAATGTTGCAATTTAGAAACAAAACAGGGAAAGATGTTACAATTATAATAATATCACAATAATTGGACCATATGATGACATTACAAAGGAGAAGTTATGAACTTCATATTCAAGTTTTTCAAAACTGAAAACATTAACCAATTTTTCCTCAAAAGATGCCCTGTATAATAAAACAAAGTTACCACAAGAAAAGAAATGTTTGTAAACCTTAAATAGAAATTAGAGTTACAATGAGAACTTTTTGGTAAAAAAAAATGTATAAGATCTATGGTATAGTTGGAAGTTCTCCTGTATATGACATAGATAAAAAGAAATGGAGAAGTGGGAATCATGTTTTTATAGAATTGATCTTTTTAACATAGATCTGAAGTCTCTGAGGGATAATAAAAACTGAAATGTGAAATATTTATGATAAAGGGGCTAATTATTTCTAAAGGAAATTATTCTCATACTATTTATAAGCAACTATTTGTTCTTTTATAGGCCCATTTTTAATTTTTTTTTTTTCCTGTCCCCACCCCAGCCCAAAAGAATACATGGGACAGGGCCCTGTGTGCAGTCAAAGCAAACATACATCATGTCCCTTTCACCCTGACACTGCTGTCCTGTGAAATTCAGTTAAAACCTGTATTCATGGTCTCAAAATTACAACAGGTCACTAGAAAGCAAGGACCTATTGAATGTATAGGAGAAAGACACCGCCTCCACTTTGCTATGGTGAAGCTGGTCACAAGACCTCGTGTTTTGTGCAGTATCCCTATACCTCCCTTCTCTTTCTATGGCCAGTGCACAGTTGTCTGTACCAACGAGGGAGTGAGTTGTCACAACAGAGTCTAGGCTCCAGATGCCCTGGATAAGAAAGACAAACTCTCCGAGGACACTTTCCTCTTTACTGTATCTGCTTTGTAAAGACATGGTGCTGGGCCATATGGAATGATACAGAAATGAAGGGGTCTGGAGTTCTGAGGTCAGAGCTCACAGCAAAGACACCACAAGGTAGAAGCAGCAGGGTGGGAGGACCCCAGAGAAGACAGAAAATGAGGCTGTCTCAGGTTGGGAGGGAAAGCTTTATGGGAAAGCTGACATTTGGATTAGGATTTGACCCACAGGTAGGTGGAAAATTGTGTTGGCTACTTCTCAAGCACATTCTGATCTCACACAATGCCTTTTATATTGCCCTCGAATTTTTTTTTTTAAATAATAAATTTTATTTTTATATTCCCCCATACAATTGCAAACCCCCCATTCTGACCCCAATACCTCCCCTCCCCCACCCACCCCCCAAAAAGTGTCTCTGGTTCATAGTTTTTTGTTGATTTTGATTTTCACTTTCTTATAGTTATTCATTTTCCTGGTCCCTTATTTAAGTTTTCTAGATTCCTGCTATGAGTGAGACCATCCGATATTTTTCTTTTTCTTTTTGGCTTATTTCGCTGAGCATGATCCCTTCCAGCGCCATCCATGTTGCTGCAAATTGCATGTGTTTATCTTTTTTGAATGCTGAGTAATATTCCATGGTGTATATGGACCACATCTTCTTGATCCAGTCATCTATTTTTGGGCATTTGGGCTGTTTCCAAAGCTTAGCTTATAGGCCCATTTTTTAAATCTCTAAAATAAACTTGCCTTCTATGATTCTTTAATAATTGTCTACTGTTGCCAGCTATTTCACACACAAAAAAATCAGTATCAAAACAAAAATCAAATATTTGTTTTATTGCTAAAGCAGTTTCATTTTCTTTGCCTGTCAAACTTCTGTTTCAAATGCATAATTTTCTTTTAATTGAGCTGTTTCTTAAATCATAATTTGATATATTACCAGATAAATCACATATCATGGAATAACAAAAGATTCTGAGTAGACTCAAAGATCTTTTTTTCTATTTTTATTATATATATATTTTAAATCATTCTTCATTTTGTACAATGTATGCTTTCTGACTCAAAGATATTTAGTTGATAACACTAAATACACTGAAAGCAAATTGAACATATTGAGTAATCATTTGTTATGACATTTTGATAATCATTTTGTATCTTGTCTATATGATTTAGAAGAGAATTCCTTTTGCATTTTTAACCATTACACCATTCCCTCTTTTATTTTAGTACCAAAAAAGCAACATTTCCACTATGATAGCCATTAAATTCAGAATAATCAACATGAAATGATGCTCCAAAAACAAACTTTCACTGCTTAGCCTGGGAGATTATATATATATATATCTCCCACAGACACACACACACATATATATATATTAAGATTTATTTATACAAGAACTTGGGTACAGGCCAGAGGTGTGGGAGGGTGAGAGAATTCACCAGAGAGAGCGGGGAGCAGAACAGGCAGACCAAACGAAGAAATTGCTGAGGGGAGCAGTGGGCAAGACAGGAGAGGTCTGCTGCGCCATGTGGGAATCTCCCTGGCCTGCTGGGAATCCAACCCGCACTGCAGAGGCTGCAGACAGCTTCACAGCGCTGCGCTCAATCCACTGAGCCACCGAAGAGGCCCTGGGAGAACTATATTAAGGAGAAGTCCCTGTTATTGTTTTACTGTGTCTGGTCTTCAATTTTCAAGATAGTTGCCTGAACATCATGTCTTATCAGATTCTTTCTTCACCTATCTCCCAACCTTCACCCCTGTCCTAGCCATACCCTGTTTTCAGGATCTGTTCCTTTTGGAACCAACCAGGTTTCCACCTTGTTCTTTGTTGAGAACAAATTCTGTAGTACATTATAATAGCTACAAGAAGTTGTCATTTCTTGTGTATTTACCATGCACCATACTTTACATGCATTACACACTAATTTCTCACAATATCTCCTTTTCAGATGATTTTTACAATTTTATTTAAACAATAAAGGATTAACAACTTGCTCAAGGTCACAAAGCTATCAAATGGCAATGACACAATTTACATGCATATGTATCTAATGCCACAGACTGTGCACACCATCATTATTTGCTGTTTCTTACCCCTTAACTCTCCAAATTGTTTCACAAAAGGCTGAGTACCTGGTTCAAGTGGAAGTTTTCATCTCTGACTCAATCTGGTAACTCCACCTAGATACAGATTCAGTCACATAAGATTTTCAATCCCTGTTTATGACAATGCTTAGAATTCTGATTCTTTAAAATCACTGTTAATGGTAACAGGTAAATCTATTTTTTATACATCATCAATAATGTAAGAATTTTCACCTTCCCTCTACAAATAGTATTATCTGTGCATCTAACATGGTGGAACTTCTGGAATTTTTACCTGAAAACATCAAATTTCCACTAGGAAATACATAAAATAATATACAGTATGTGACAACTGTATAAATACTTTTAATAAACACTATCCTATCATGTGTAACTTTCATTTGGCTTCACAACTCAATGCACCAATGGGTTTTATTTTGTGAAAATGGCTTTTTGCCATATGGTATACAGAGCATACTAGAAATAGAATGAAAAGTCCCACCAAGGTTCCTTTTTTTTTAACTCTAAAATTAATTAGTGTTCTGGGGCAAATCACTTAACTTTTCTAGCACTGAATTTTCTCATCTTTAAATTGACAGGGTTGAATTATATCAGGGGTTTTCCTCACTGGCTATCCATTAGAATCACATGAATAGCTTTAAAACTGATTTATGGGCAGACCTGACCTTCAAGCATTTTAAAATAATTGATCTGGGGTAAGGACCAAGCATATTTGAATTATCTTAGGTGATTCTAATGTGCACCCAGAATTGGAAACTATTAGATTCTAACATTTTTATCAGATTCAAACAAATTGCATTTTCCATAATCAGCGAATTAAACTGTGATGCATTTATATATTTTATATAGGATTTTTGTATAGTTGATAGGTTTATTACCACATCACAGGACAAAATTACAGCACGGAAAAATATAGATCATAAAATACACTTAAATGGAAACAAAAATGACTACTACATGAATATTCATTTTTGGTAGTTTCACTGAAGTAGGTTTATTTTGAGGAATCTTATTTGTCTCAAGCAACGTCTATACAGAGGATATGACTTGAACATAATAGTCAAACACCAAACTGATGTACTGCAGCATCTGAAATACTTTCAGTGGCAGACATATTAAATTTTCCTATCTGCTAGGATACCTTGGCAGAGTCTTTGTTAACTTGAATTTCTATAGTTTATTATATTGCAAATATAGGAAAACCAACACACTACTTTTAATAAACATACACTTGGAACTCAATTTACACTGTTTTTCAGTGAAAGTGATAAAAATATTATAGTTCTTGAAAAACCTCAAATGAAAATGTTAATTATTAAATATCAATACCTAAAAATTAAAAACATTCATAGAGAACAAGTTACCCTTCCAAAATCTGTTTAACTCCATAATTTTACATTTCTGCAAAATTACTATTTTTGGCTATAAGTTCTATCCTGAACTCTAGACCACAGTTTAAAGCTATTTACTGGATACACCACAAGGTATTACCCTGCCCCAGAGAAAAACCAAGACTAAAATAAATTTGTCTTTCAAGCTTTAATCCCATATATATTTTCCATTTTTGCAAAAGACATCATCTGACCAGGGTCATCTTTTTCTAACTTATTCATAGTTACTCCCAGCATCTTATGAGTCACCAACTTTTAAATATAATCTTTACATAATGCTCTCAATTCTGCTCCAATATTTGTAATATTTGTTTCCTTAATATTAAGAATTTACATACAGACTATATGTTAAGATAAATAAGGCTACCTTCAAATAAAATCAATCACAAATTGGCTTAAAAATTACCTAACCCTAACTTTATTGGTCTGAAAAGTGTTAAAATAAACCCTCTTTATAGAATGATAGCAATCCTAATCCTCAACTTCTCTCCATTATATACTAAACAATGAAAATATCATGGAGCAAATGAGTCACCATATTTATGAAAGACTCAAAATAACAGCAATCATGTTCAACTTATAGAAAAAAAAGATGCAATGAAATTCTCAGCAATTCTGAAAAAAATGGGTTATTTTAAACTTTGAAAATGAAAGTAAGCAAGATAGCTAATACAGACTTAAAGGAAAAATTGGTGGAACTTTACCACCATATATTGAGATTTACAATAAAGTACGCTAATTAATTGCATCAGCAAAACAGACAAATAGAAAACAAGAAGATATCACACTGAAAATACTCCCACACATATGAATACAAGGTTTAAAGACAAAGCTACTTTTACAGGACAATAGAGAAGTGGAAATCTTTTCTGTAAATGATAGCATTGCATCTTGAACCCTATTTTACAGGATACTAAATATGAACGTTTCATGCCCTAATGTGAACGATTTAAAAATGATAGAATGTCTAGAATATTATTGACAATCTTTGTGACTTTGGGGTGGGTAAAAAATCCTTTAATAGCACATGATACTAATAACAGCCTAAATTAATACCTAGTTGGTATCAAAATATACCACCAAAAGAATGAAACATCTTCCAACCCTTTCTAAGACTTGTGGGTAGAGAAAACTCAATTCACCTATTAGCTATTTCCTGACTTTCTAAGAATTAAGAAACCATGTCACACTCATAAATTGCTATTACATATTCTGTATTCTCCTACTGCAACTCTACCCCACCAGACTCATAAATATTCAGATATTTTCCTGATCTCCAGCATACTCTAGTTTTATCCTGTCCTCCAGTACAACCAATTATTAATCCATAGTTCAGTCCACAAGGTTGGGAATGCAGCATTAGTGGTTTCAGTATCTGCCAGAACAAAGCTTTCAGTCTTATCCAAATATAGATGTCATGTGTCAGAAATCATATGGTTCATATTTAGAAATAACTTAGCTTGTAGATGGAAATCCTGAGAAGTGATTTATCCACTTTATTCCAGATAGAAAGACTATTATAGGTAAACTGACAGACTAAATTATAACTATTTGCTATTTTTTTTTCCTTCACTCTCTTAAAATATTTTAGGGCATAATGCCTCATTACTTTGTTATCAGCATATCACTAGAACAAGGACCATCCTTATAAACTTATTTTTGAAAAAATTAATAACTATTGATGTGCTCAATATTTTACTGTAGACAGTGTTACATCCAGAAACATTACTGTTTTTTAAATGAAACTAAATCAAATTTATACAGTTTTATGTGTGATGGATGCTTTAGCCCCTATGACTTCCAAAATTATGAAAATGGACAGGAAAACCAGTCAACATATTTGTTTCAAGAGTCTCAAATTGTGGAAACACGAATTATTCACCTTTTCCTTTTCCCCCTCAAATGTAAAGAGGAAAAAAATATTTAATATTCAAAATTTATGGTACAATGGCAAAAAAATTACATATAATTACTAATACCAAAAGGAAGAAGAACAAACAGGTACAGATTAAATTCAAGAGGAAATATTGGCTAAGAATTTTTCATTTAATGACAGACATCAAATATATTCAAGAAAAAAATTAAATTCCATGAAATACTGTACCTTATCTACAAAGAAAGGTAAGTATTATACCAACTTTTACCAGAATACATACTATCAAGGAAGGAGAACAGACTACTAAATTTTTGAAAGAAAGATCCCACCAACCTTGACTCCTTTATCATTGGAATTATCCTTCAATTATAAAGGATCAGTAAATACTTTCTCAGATTAAAAAAACCTGAGGGAACTTGACATTCCCTGCAAGAACTATTTTAATAAGTTCTTCAGAAAGATATGATATAGGTTAGAAACTAGAATCAAAGAAAATAAAAGTATTACATGTGGAATAAATGAAAATAGTTTTTCTTATCTTTTTAATCTAATATATAAATGTCTATTTAGAGTAATAAAAGTAATAAAGTTTGTGATTGCATATGTGTTTACATTCATATATATGTCATATATGAGAAGTGATTTATCCACTTATGTATTTATATATTTATCCACTTATATATTTATCCACTTTATATATATGTATATATGACAACAATATGTTTAGGGTATGTTATGTACAGAGTGACTGGAATAAGAAAACGTCAATATTCTGTAATAAGATGCAATACCACTCAGGAAGCAATGCATTGCTACTTGAAAGTAGTTCAGATTAACAGCAAATGTTTACTAAAACTTAGGATAGTCATTAATTTTTTACAGTATGCTTAGGAGAAAAAATGGAATCACAAAATCTTTAAAACCAAAGAAGACAGAAAAATGAAAAATAACAGAAATACAAACTTGGTAGCTAAAAACCACATAATAATAATTTTCAGTGTGAATGGTCTATATATATCAATCAAAAGAGACTACAAAACAATTAAAAAATGAACAACTGAGTAGATGGAGTGGAGGCACATAATAACTTTGGCCTAGGTAGAACCCCAAATGAAGAAGCTGTGGTGCTTACACAGGCAAGGAATCCAGAAAAGTGCTGTAGAGAAAGTTCTGCAGATAACAATCCCTCTACCAGTACTGATGGCATGAAAAGCTCTGACAGCAGATTTTTATCTAGTCTCAGAACTAGAATGCGAGGTAAGGAGGATATTAACAAAGCAAAAATCATGAACCAGTACCCAAAGCACATTCAAGGCAGAATCATCCACCCTCCATATCCCACCTAACCACACTGACAGAGCAACTATATACCAACTTATCTATGTAAAGGAGCCAGCTGAAGCCAAAAAAGAAAGAAAACATAATAAAGCCACCATACCACCTCATAGAAAAGTAGAAGATAAAGAGTTCATCTATCAATGACTGATCCAGACACATAAGAAATTTAAAATAGCAAAATGGCCAGAAAATAAATGTATATATATATATCTATATAGATATATAGATATATATATACCACATGGTAACTTGGGCATCAAGGAAATATATCATAAGAAGAAAACAATTCTCAAAATTTATGCTCAAAGACATAGGTTATTTCTTCTTATCATAGGGTTCAAAATGGCAATGAAGAACTCAAAATGGAAGGAGACTTAGAAAAGCAATTCAACATTACAAAAGAGAAATAAGAAAAGTCAAAGAGATACAAAAAAGAAAAAAAAAACCTGAAAAAAAATGAATTAGAGAAAAGTAAATGAGCTCAGAGATAAAATTAACAAGCATTAAGGTAGAAATTGAAACTTCAAATACAAAATTAACAGATTCAGGATGTAAAGAACTCAAAAAATGAGATCAAGAATGATATAGAAAGGGCCTGCCCTGGAGGTGCAGCGGTTGAGCGCTGGACTGCGAAGCTGCCTGCAGCCTCTGCAGCGCCAGTTTGATCCCGGCCACCAGTGAGGGTCCCACATGGTGCAACAGACTTGCTTGCCACACCCGCTGCTCCCCTCAGCAGTGCGTTTTGTTAGTCTGCCTGTTCTGTTGCCCGCTCTGGTGAATTCTCTCACCCTCCCACACTTCTGACTATACCCAGTGCTTGTACAAATAAATAAATCTTAAAAAAAAAAGAATGATATAGAAAGCTATAGGAACAGACTAGAAAAAATGAAGGAATAAATCAGTGAACTCAGAGATTAAAAATCCACAAATGATGCAGAAGGACTGATAGATATGATGTAGAACTATCTGAGTTCATTAGGAAAGACAACGCAAGGACAAGGATATACCAAAAGAAGAAAAAAAGAGAAAGGAACAAAGTTATAATCAAAGAAATAATAGCTAACACTTCCCAAACCTGGGGGAGAACCTGAATTGTAGAACTTATACAATTATTCCCATGAGGCTTTTGTTAAGATTTCTCAGCATAAACTCTGGGCAGGAGAAAAGTGGAATGACATTCAAAATTATGCAAAGATTAAAAATGTCAGCTAGAATACTACATCTTCCAAGATTCTCCTTCAGATATAAGGGAGAAATAAAGGTTTTTCCCAACAAACAAAAGCTGAAGAATTTCACCACCAGTAGATCAACTACACAAAAATGTTGATAGGAGCTTTATTATCTATATAAAATAGAATTTTCACAAAACATTCAACAAGGCAATAAACAACCAGAAAATCAAAAACAGATGTAAGAGCTGAAACTATGAATTCATAGAAGAAAACACAGATGATATGCAACCTGACATTGGGGAATGAAATCCAGCTGCAAGGGAAGCAAAAGCAAAATTAAACAAATGGGACTACATCAAACTAAAAGGCTTTTGCACAGTGAAAGAAATTTGCACTCAGCAAAATAACCCAGAAGGAGAAATACAAAAACTAGATGGTATTACCCATATGCAGAATATAAGAAAGAAAACAAAGTCAGGTAACACCATATCAAAAATAAACCTTAGAAATCTGACTAGGAAGTAGGGACAGTGGAAAGGAGAGGAAAGGAATGGAAGGAACCAATGAACGGTATGATCCCTGGTATGGTAGAGAACTATGGGTCCCTTGCTTAGAGGTATGGTATACAACATACACTTGAAGAATGTGGGGTCCTGTATTTTCAAATCAAAAGCAATGTTGTAATCAATGTTAACGTAATTTTAAAAAGATTTTTTATTAAAGACTTGCTACTGAGAAGATATTTGCTTATTCACGCAACAAGAGGTGCATATTTAAAATATACAAGAAACTCACAAAACTCAGCAACAACTTAATTGAAAAATGAGCAGAAGATGTGAATAGAAATTTCTCCAAATAAGATGTATAGCTAGTCAGTAGACACATGAAAAGATGTTCATCTTTTATCATTAGGGGAATGCAAATCTAAACAATATCACCTCACACCTTTGAAGATGGTTATTATCCAAACAGCAAAAAACAACATGCACTGGAGAGATGTGGAGAGTAGGAAACCCTTGGACAATGTTGGTGGGAATGTCAGTTGGTGTAGCCAATAATGAAAACAGCATGGAGATTCCTTAAAAATTAAAAATAGAAATACCATAGGATTTATCCCACTTCTGGTCCTTTAACTGAAAAATACAAAAATGCTATTCTGAAGAGCTATCTGTAAATAATGATACATGTCCATTGTATCATTATTTACAATAGTCATGAACTGGAAACAACCTACATGTGCACTGACAGGATGAAGATGTGGTATATATACATAATAGAATATATACATAATAGAATATTACTAAAAAATGAAATCCTACCATTTAAAACGTGGATGGACCTAGAGATACTATGCTTAATAAGTGAAAGAATACAGTATCATTTCACTCATATGTGTTATATTGCAAAACCAAACAAAGAAACTAAATAAAAGAAAAAAATCACTTAGAACTATAAGATCAGTGATTACTAGAGGTGTATCGATAGTCATAAAAGGGAGAAATTGTATGGAGAAGGATAGAATTTGACTCTTTTTTAAAAGATTGATTTATTTATTTATACAAGCACTGGGTACAGTCAGAAGCGCAGGAAGATGAGAGAATTCACCAGAGCAGGGAACAGAACAGGCAGATCGATGAAATATACTGCTGAGGGGAGCAGCAGGCACGGGAGGAGAGGTCCGCGTGCCATGTGGGACCCTTGCCGGCAGCTGGGAATCGAACAGGCACTGCAGAGGCTGCGGGCAGCCTCACAACCCAGCGCTCAACTGCTGTGCCACCAGGGGAGGCCCTAGAATTTGACTCTTAATGGTGAACTTAATGTAATATGTACATTGATTTTTAATGATGAACACTGAAACCTATATAATGTAGTAACAATGTTACTTCAAAAATAAAAAGAATTAAAACAGAAAAGGGGCTCCCCTGGTGGCGCAGCGGTTGAGCGCTGGGCTGTGAGGCTGCCTGCCAGCCTCTGCAGCGCAGGTTCATTTCAAAAAAACCACAAAAACAGACAAGTATATTTTTCTATAAGAAGGCCACATTACATATAAGAACAAATTAAAACAAAAAAATTTTAAAAATTGTTTTGTCAATTTCTTTACTTTTCATAGTTTAGTTTATCTCAAGATTATTTTTGAAACTATTTTATTGGGTAACATTAGTTTACAACACTATGTGATTCAAAGGTATATATTTATACCACATCAGATGTATATTATCACACCACATCCACTGCCAAAACGCCACAGTTCATTGGACCCCACCATTCTTTGCTCCACACTACCCTCACCCTTCCCCTTTGGTAGACTCAATTCTGGGTTTAGGTTTGTCTATTTCTTTGTTCTGCTTCTTTATGTTGCACATATAAGTGAAATCATATTTGTCTTTTTTCTGACTTATTTCACTTAATGTTTCAATTCTATCCATATTGTTGCAAATGGCAAGTTAAAAATTTCAGACAATATCAAAAATTAAGGTAGGATTATAACTGCTGTGTAGAAAAGATTTTATACTGCAGACTAGAAATTGCTATCTTTAGAAATCCCTGTTTGAATTACTGGCCTTTGTTTGAAGTTTGGCAACTTAGACTTGGGGAGGTTTCCCAGTATTCCTTAAGTGATAGAGTGACTCACTGTGCCTTAATGTGTGAGCAAACAATATTGTTTATGCTGATAACTTGCTTTCCTTCTGGGAACGTGGAATTTTGGTACATCCTAGGGAGAAGATGTCTATGGAACTAGTTTGCAATAAAAACCTAGGACAATGAGTCTCTAATGAGACTGGTTGACTTTTCAATTGTGTTGTCAAACACTGATACTGGAGGAATTAAGAACATTATAATGTTAATAATACTAACTTCATACTGGAATTTCTAACTAATACAATAAAAAAATTAAAAATATACATCTAATGTTTTCTAAAGCCTCAGGTTAGAACTTAGCTATTTTCCTTGGCTGAAACAATTTGCATTATAAATTTCAACCCAGAGTCTTTAGAATCTCTAAAGAAGGGCAATTTGAGTATTTTATTACTATTTTATTTACTAAAAGTACAATTGGTAACCCTTAATTCTACTCATTGCTTATCAGAATCATCAGTTTCATGAAAATGGAAACTATAAAGCAGGATCCATATCTACCTGAAACAACTGTTACTCTTAGTTCATTGGTGTAAAGGATGTTATAGTATTTAGCAAATAATCTAATATGTGGTAGGCATTCAATTATTGCTAATTTGAGTTTACTATTTGGGAGTGGGTTGAAATGGAAAATAGAGCAGTATTGGCAAATAAAAACATGGAGGAAATTACTATTGGGATATGTAGAATAAACTAAAAATCTGTGCATGTGTCTCTTTCAAATACAACACTTCATTTAAATTATTTAATTTCTATTAATAAATGAATGAATAACTCATTTCCCTTAATTTTACTCTGGAAATCATGAAAGGGAATCTAGTTAGAGACAAAAGGAAACAGGGAAATATCTTTGGAACTTTTAATAATTCATTACCAAGGAATATTGACTGAAAATGGCCTGAAAATTTAGTTGAAATGTCATAATACCTTTTATAAAAGGTATTATTTAAGATATTTTTAATTTTAGTAAGAAAACTATCTAAAAGTATTGGGCCTCCCTGGTGGTGCTCGGGGGTTAAGATGCAACCTATGAAGCTATCCCCAGACAGGGAGCTACTCACATGGCACAGCAGACCTCTCCTGACTCACCCACTGCTCCCCTTGGCAGTGTATTTCAGTCATTCCTCCTGTTCTATACCCCTGCTCTGTCTCTGATGAATCCTCTCACTCCCTGCACCTCTGGCCTATACCCCAGTTCTTGTATGCATAAATAAATAAATCTTTAAATAAAAAAACTATCTAAAAGTATTTATGGTGGGCATCCCTGGTGGCACAAGTGGTTAAACACAGCACTGTGAAGCTGTCCTCAGCCTCTGCAGCATGAGTTCTATCCCCAGTCTGCCAGGGAGCTACCCACACAGCAGACCTCTCCTGTCTCACCTGCTGCTCCCCTCAGCAGTGTATTTCAGTCAGTCTGCCTGTTCTGCTCCCCATTCTGTCTCTGGTGAATCCTCTTACCCCAGCACCTCTGGCCTGTACCCCAGTCTTTTTAAGTGTAAATAAATATATCTTTAAAAATAATCAATGAAAGTATTTATGTAAAGGGGTATCCTCCGATTATGATTTAGAACATGAAAAAGGAAATTTTGAAGGGTGAGTGAAATGCATTCTTTGGTATATAGCTCTGATATAGACGAATCAACTGAAACTTAGGAAATTAGTGAATTCACTTATTTTCTAATTCTGATTTCAGATTTGAGTTACAACACTAAATGCTATCTTAATTTTTTAGAAGGTTTAGTTATTTGTATATTTAGATGACACTACAAAATAGTTCACAGAATTCTTGATTTCTAATTTATAAAGTGATGAAGTAAAATTAATTTCTCTCTAAGACATTGGTAATTTTTATTATTTTTAATAAAAATGGTAGGATATAAAACAGATGATTTTATGCATATGTAAATAATTAGTATATCTAAGCTAATGCTATTAGCAACTATATAATACAGTATGATTAACTATAATCACACTATACACTGTTTTCTACCTAACTAAATTTGTACGCTTTGATCAATATCTCCCCATTTCCCCACCTCTTTGCTGCCCTGAATCACCATTCAACTCTAGCTTCCATGAGAGATCATACAGTTTAGTTTTTTTTCCTGTGTCTAGCTCGTTCACTTAACGTAATGATTCTACTACTTTCTGTAGATGTAACTATCAATACTGGATACTATTTTTATTTTTCCAATTTATCAAATACAATAGATAAAATTCAGATGGATAATTTAGTCTGATGATTTTACTTCATTGATTTATGGAGTTTAGGATGGAAAGAGGATGATTAGGAGGGCCACTTAAGTAAAATCAGTCATTGACTCCATTGATTTTAGTCATTCATTTAAATTACTGAATAGGGCTTTAAAACCTTACAAAATATCCAATAACCCTGAGAGCTCTTTATCTAAGAAAATACTTGCCAAATAAAATTCTTCTGTTATAATTTTGTTGGGTCTTGGTCTCCCTCATAAAACTGGTGAAAATCACCACAAAATGTCAAAGAAGCATTTTGACCATTTCCTTGTCTCCATCCATACCAAATACAAGGATACATCAAGCCTGAAGGAGAAACAAATTGGCTTTTTGCCTTCTAAGTGTGTAAGGGTGTTCTCCCTTGCATGGAGAATAGAATAAAGATCAGTGGAGAAAGACATGAATGTGTAAACTATCTTCTCATGACTGTCTGGGTCTCTCCTTTTATTTTTTTAACCACAAAGTTTCCTTACAGCTTCAAACTATGCTTCCTCCTCCTTTAACCCAGACCCTTCACAGAGGATCCTATGACAGTCACTTTATGCCTTATTCTTAAAGATTTCTTTTCGTTATATATGCAACAATTTTCTTATCAGACTTGCTATCAAACTTTTTTTTTTTATAGAGGCATGTTTTTTATTTATTTGTTTGTTTTGTTTTTTGTTTATACACGCACTGGGTACAGTCAGAAGCATGGGAGGGTGAGAGTATTCACCAGAGCCAGAGCGGGGAGCAGAGCAGGCAGAAGGACTGAAGTACACTGCTGAGGGGAGCAGCGGGTGGCAGGAGAGGTCTGCATGCATGTGGGACCCTCCTCCGGTGGCCGGGGAGCAGGCAGGATGCCGGGGAGCAGTCGGGATCGAACCGGCGTCGCAGAGGCCGCGGGCAGCTTCGCAACCAGCGCCCAACAGCTGCGCCACCGGGGAGGCCCTTGATATCAAACTTTATTGGCAACTCTGATGAACAACTTTGCAAACATGGACAATATGTTACTTAATTTTGTTTCTTCCTCTTGCTTTTAATTATGTTTTGATATGCTATTTTGCCACTTTTTAACAAAATGGAGAATTCTAATGCGGTACATATACACAATGGAATATTACTCAGCATTCAAAAAGATAACCACATGCAATTTGCAGCAACATGGATGGAGCTGGAAGGGATCATGCTCAGCGAAATAAGCCAGAAAGAAAGAGAAAAATACCGGATGGTCTCACTCATAGCAGGAATCTAGAAAACTTAAATAAGGGACCAGGAAAAAGAATAACTATAAGAAAGAAAATATCAAAATCAACAAACAACTATGCACCAGAGACACTCTATGGGGGGTGGGGGGTGGAGAAAGGAGGGATTGGGGTCAAAATAAGGATGTTATAATTGTATGGGAATGTAAAAATAAAATTTAAATCTCCAACATTTTAAAATCTCAACTTTGAGGTTAAACCAACATAAATTTTCTAAAATAAGGTAGTCAATAAGAACAAGTACTAAAATAAATGTTTGGTTTGATCCTAATATTTATTGGTCAAGAGGAAATAAATGCCCTTCAAAAAAATGTCTAGATATCAGAGGGCAAAGCAGAACACTTTGAAATCTATAATTAAATAAACAGATGGCAACATTTTGATCTAATATAGCAGAATAAGCTTGGAAGTGACATTTCCCACCCTCAGCAATCATGCTTTTGAAGTGAGAAAATGGCATAGCTTTTAAAAAAGTGTTTGGAATTTGGAGGAGAAACCCAGTAGGTGAATGTCAGTAAAAACTCATTTAGAGTTGACCAAATTGTAACAATTATCAAAAATATTTTATTCCAGACAAAGTGGCCCTTCTTTAAAAAAAAATGAAGATTGTTATCATATTGTCTTCTCTGATCACGTTATCAAGCTAGAAATCAAACATAAAAAGAGGAAAAACCTCTAATATTTAGATATTGAACAACACACTTCTGAATTATTGGAAAAATAATGAATCAAAGAAGAAATTTAAAAATATCAAGATTAGTGAAACTAAAGACAAACTTTTGGAACATATGGAATGAAGCAAAAAAAAAAAAAAAGTGTTAAAATGAAAGCACACAGCAGTTTAGGACCACAACAAGAAACAACAAAGAGCACAAATAAACCACCGTACCTCTCATCTAAGGATATTAGAAAAAGGTCAAATGAAGCCAAAAGCCTGTAGAAGAAAATAATTAAAACTAGAACAGAAATGTAAGAAATTAAAGAAACAGTTCAAAGAATCAATGACCAAATTTAGTTTTTTGAAAAAAAAAAAAAAAAAAGACAAACCTCCACCTAAACTAAGTGAGAAAAATCTAATAGAATCAGAAATGAAAAAAGAAATTTAGCAAATTGAATTCAACAATATAGCAAAAGGGACTTATTCCAGTAACACAGGATGTTCAGCATCTGAAAATCAAATTTATCACATTAACCAAAGGAAATAAAAATTATATAAACTAGATGCAGAGAAAACATTTGATAAGTTTCAACATCCATTATGATTTAAAAAAAAAAAAAAACTTAAAAACTGGTGATGGAAAGAACATTCCTAAAATAATAAAGACCATTTACAA
>NW_023602073.1:70662888-70690339 GCF_014898055.3 Talpa occidentalis
TCAGGAAACATAATAGTTGACATTGTCAATTAACTTTTCTGGCAAAAGCATTATATCTTATACCTGATCAGATTTTAAAATCATAAAGTCATGGACTATATCTTGTAACCCTTTTGTAACCTTTAATCTCAGATTTTCTATCTTTAGAAAGACCCAGACATTATCATGCATATTCTGCAACAAACAACCAAACAAAAAACAATAAAAAAATTCATATTGTTATCTCAGGGATAAATTAATACTTATAGAGAAATAATAGCAATGAAGATCCAGCCAGGTACTGCAATAAGCTTCATAGCTGCATTATTTATGTAAATCCTTAAATAACATACATTATTATTTTAATTTTATATAGGGAAAACTGAGAATTAGTGGAAAAGACAGGAAGTGAGAAATATATCTTCTTTCAAGAGCATGAAATGAATTTTTACCATTAGCTTTCATTCCTTTGGGTATGAAAGCTTTTGCATTTTTATGAAAGACTTTGCATTTTTCCAAATGAAAATATTACTGAGAGGTAAACCTTCAGCTTGTTGAGTAAATAGCTCCTGAAAGGGGAAAAATAGTGATGTGGAGTAAGGTAGAGAGAAAAGACCAGAAAGCTGATGGAGGTATTGGCACTGGAGATAAAGTTCCTTTTCTGTAATTGTTGTATTGTCCTTCTGAGACAATCTGTGCTGAGTATCTTGAAGTCTATTTGGCTTAACTTGGCTGCTTCAGGTTAGATAGTTACGTTTTTAAGTCACATGTTTATCAATTGTAGCAGGACCCAATCAGTCATTCCAGGATCCATTGTAGTCTGTGTTTTGATGATTTTCATACTGGCTGGAATGAACTGATATTAAACTTCACTGAGTACTATTAGTGAAAATTTCAAATTTGAGTATTTGATCTCTGCAGAAAATTTAGACCTATAACTACCTTCACACCCTTTACCTTGAAATGTTGATTCTAAATTCTTTCAAACAGCCATTTCTATAGAACTGATAAAAGAATGAGATTTGCATCTGAGTATTACATGGATGGTCCCAGATCCAGAGAAAATGATGAGGAAGAAAACTGTGAAACTGGGAATTTAAAGGCACTTTAACTATTGATAAAAAGTATAAGATTTGGGGAGGCCTTAGTTGATGCCTGGGTTATATAAACTGATGTGAGATACCCTGAAATCTTCACAGTGATGCTGTTGATAATCATCTAGCTACATTGGTGGCCAAGAGGATGCTGGCACCATAGGTCACTAATAATGCCTTACTTTTCCAGTCTGACAGTTTTATTCTAGGGAGTATTTGGTTTGAACAACTATAGTTAATGAAAGTAACCCAAGAAACTTTGCTCTCAGAGGAGGAAGTCTTATAGCTGTTAACATGGAGCCTTCATTTCCCAAGAGATAAAGAAATGGCCCTTAAAATATTTGCTCAAGAAATCATAACTCTTAGTATATTCCGAAGTCAACATAACTATATGAAATTATATGAATAATTATTCTTTTATGTTTGGCATCATTCATTATGCATATTGTCTAAGAGATTGATCTTAGAGTTCATTCCTTTGTAATTGATTAGTAGTATTCATTATATGCATACATCACAGTTTATTTATCCATTCTTCTATTGCTGGAATGATCCATTTTTTGATATTATGATTCAAATTTTTCTATGTATTTGTATAAAACCTAATATGATTGATTGACTTTCATATTGACTTCTAGGGGATACATTTCTAAGATTTGCTGGAATTGTTGAATCTTAGAGCAGATGTATAATTTCATTTTATTTATTTATTTATTTTAAAAAGTGTTTTTTTTTTTTTAAAGATTTATTTATTTATTTATTTACACAAGCACTGGGTACAGTCAGAAGCACGGGAGGATGAGAGAATTCACCAGAGCGGAGAACAGAACAGGCAGACTGACGAAACACACTGCTGAGGGGAGCAGTGGGCGGCAGGAGAGGTCTGTGCCCCATGTGGGACCCTTGCCGGTGGCCGGGGATGGAATGGGTGCTGCAGAGGCTGCAGACAGCTTCGCAGCCCAGCGCTCAACCGCTGCGCCACCGGGGAGGCCCCCAGATGTATAATTTTTAAGAAACAGTTAAAAATGTTTCAAGGTGTTCATACCATTTTATACTCTCATAAGCACAAGCAGTGTTTGAGAGTTCTGGTTGTTTCACATCTTTATCAACATTTGGTATTTTTAGTTCTTTTAATTTTAGCTTTTCTAGTGTTATGAAGTGGCTTCATTTAACTTCATTTCCCTCATGATTAGTAATCCTGAGCTCTTAATGACCTTCTTAACCAGCAATATATCACTTTCCTGTGAAATGCATATTCAAATTTTTTATATTTAAAAAATGCAAATCATAGGACAGTCTATTTAGCCTACATACATTACAATTACATTGAATGTCAATAGACTAAATACTTGAGTTAAAAGACAAAGGTATTCAGACTGGATAAAAAGATATAACTACCTAATGCTTATACACAGAAAAATAAAATTTGAAAGGAAAAAATATACATAAATGCTAACCAAAATAAAGTAAATATCAGAAAAAGGCAAAGTATATTACTAGAAATAAAGACATTTTCTATTAAAAAAAAGACTATCCCAAAATGATAATAGCAATTCTGAATCTGTGTGTACCTAATAATCTAGTCTCAAAAATATGTAATATAACAACAGAGAACTGAAATGAGAGTTAGTCAAATCCATGATCATATGGGAAAATTTAACTTTCTTCCTTCAATAACTAAGAGAACAAGTAGATGAAAATTAATGTGAATATGAAATAAATAACAAAAATAAGCAAACACAAACTAACCATCTATGGAAGACTAAACCTAACAATGGTGGAACACACATCTTTTCAATTACATAGAGGATATTTCCAAAGTTAGACTTATGTTGGGTCATAAAGCAAGTTTCTAAACACATTTCAGTAGATTAAAATCATCAAGACTATGTTTTCTGGTTACTATGAGATTAAGCTAAAAATCATTAACAGAAAAGGTAACTAGAAAATATTCAACTGTTCAGAACACAATTAATACATTTCCAAATGATTCATGAATGAAAGGGAAAAAATCTAAACAGAAAAATGGCAAGTCTTTATAACTGGATAATTATGAAAATTAAAATATATCAAAACTTGTGAGATACAGATAAAGCTGTAGAGGAAAATTAATCTTAAATATATATTAGAAAAGAAGAAAAGATGAAAACCAAGAAACTAAGTGTCCATCACAATTATTATTTGGCAAAGTAAGGTCAAAGAGAGCAGAGGAAAGAAAACAATAAGCTAATAGCAGAAATTAGTGAAATAGCAAAGAAATGTACAATAGAGACTATTAATAAAGTCAATGATTATCTGAAAAAAGAAATGAATTAATACATCCTTAGAAAGACTGTTCAAGATAAAAAGAAAAGGCACACATCACTAATATTAGTTTTTTTTAAAAAAGGGTATTATCTCAGATCTTATGAACCTATGATATTTTCTTAGTTGGTTCTCTGTGTAGACTTTGCTACTATGAAGAGGTTATGCTTATTATTCCAAGTCGGTATTTAAGTCCATTTGACAGGTAAATGATTCAGGGGGGTTAATTTACTAGATAGGCATTTCATTTGCTAAAGAGATGACTTTTAATTTAGTTAGAGTTACCCAGTTTTACAATATTTGAAAAACCCTCAGTGAACTAACCAAATTGAGTCTTGTACATGCAAAGCAGAAGATCAGGTGTTGACCCTCAAGTTATCCCAGACAATAGGCAAGCCTGTGGAAGACCCAGATGGATATTTTCTTTTGAATGACTAATATGTTAATTTCCTCAGCTGAATGTCCATATAAGATCTTATATATTTACAACTTGCATATAGTAAAACAAGTATTATTTTGCAAGTGGAGGAAATGTATGTACAAAAGAATAGAGACAGGAAATGGAATAACATATTCAGGCATGAGCAATATTTCCTGCTACAGAGTAGGACATTTGGGGGAGTGCTAAGAGGAAAAGCTGGCTGGACAGATAGGCTTGGTTCTGATTGTGAAAGGGCTTGGAGCAGACATCTCCTTATACATGTTTGGAACCCACCAAAGGTTTCTAAACATGGGTGTGACAAACGCAGACTCAAATTTCAGAAAACACACCAGCTCATTCTTAACACTTCTTAAGTAAATGAATATGCCATTTTTACCCCTAAGTTGCAAGTAACAACACATGGGGCCCTCAAAGCATTGTTCTTTCTTCTATAAGCAAATAAACCAGCTGCTTTACACAATGTAGTGTGGAAGACCCAGGTATTAGTTCTCTTTCTGCGGGAATTTGCAATATAGTAAATAGATAACATTTGTACATATAATGTACAAAAACAAATGGAACAAAAAAATGGAACAAAAGAAAATGGAACAAAAACAAAGGGATATAAATTCCAGATATATCTCCTCTTTTATTTGACAAATATTTAATAAGCACCTATAGTGTGGCAACCACCTGCTAGACTTTCGATTTATAGTGATGGACAAAATAAGCATAGAATTTGTACTCATGAAACTTACATATGGGGGGGATAAAGATATCAAATAATTACAAAAAGTTATTCAACAAATATTTATCGAATAATATGGGTCAGTACAGTTTTAGGTGCTGAAGATAATGATGAAAAATATCTGTATCCATACAGGGTTTATTTTCTAGTGTGAGAGGACAGAAAATAAACTCTAATCATAATAAATAAGTAATGCATATATCTTATTAAAAGGAGATAGATATTATTGGAAAGGAAATACAAAGTATGCTAAAGCTTTTTAGTAATGTGAAGGGATACAGATAAAATTTGGGATGGGTTATCATTTTAAACAAGACAGCCAAAGTAGCCACAGTGAGAACAGGACAAGTAAGCATAAGCTTAGGGAGATTTGGGAATTGACTATGCAGTCATCCAGGGGAAATGTAGTCCAAGCAGAGGGAACAGCCAATATGAAGATACAGAGTTTCCAAATACAGAGTGTATTGTGGTTAAGGTATAATGGAGTTTTATTTTTTATCAGTAAGGTGCAAATCAAATGCTTTGAAATTTGTCAACCAAGGTTGTTTTGCTTCTCAATTTTCTCATGATTTCTAGACATTTAGATTCCTTTTTATATCTATGTGGGTTATCATTTCAAAGAGGAAGGTATACATGGTGTGGTTAGGTACAATTAATTAGCAGAATAGAGCACTGGATTCCAGATTTAAAAACAACAAGCCCATATGCTCCTGGAAACTGTAGATGAACTCAGCTAGACAACCTTGTGCATGCAATTCTTTGCTACTTATTCCGGACCTGACCAATTGCAATTAAAAAAAAAATCTTGAATAGTCTATTCTGTTTCCATTCATTCAGGTTTTAGTTTCTCTTTCTGCCCCTCTGGCTATGTTTAAAAGCCCCTCAGTGGAGAATGTATTTTCTACCACATGTGTTTAGTGCTTAGTTTGGTATTCTGTCCACAATAGACTCTTAGTGAATGTTTCTTGACTGTAATGATCAGACAGATTTAAGAGCGAAAAATATAACTCAAAGCCATAAACCATCGAGGCCCTTGTTATGGCTTGTCTGTATTGATGTGCCTATGCACCAGAGCATTTATCTTCTTTTCTTTCAACAATTTATTCACCTAATGATGTTTCAGATAAGAAATGTAAATAGAATTCTTTACCTAACTGCAGCATATGTAATACATTTGTCATAGGGTACAATACTGATAGAATTATTTTGTGTAATGAATTTAGCTGTAAATAGATGAGTTATCATCATGAAGAATTGCTCTCTCCTGAACTTCAGGGACTTCTTGAATATTGTCAACGTTTGAAGGCAATACGAAGAGGGAGCTCTAGTTGGTGACAACTGGCTAAATACCCAGGATTTCAATGTCTGTAGGAAAAATGATTCAGTTGCCCTTCTACTTAATTCAAAGAATCTTGGCTATAGTGACAATGAGGAAATACCCTTAGTAGTGAAGGAGTTAACTGACTGCTTGTGCTTTATCTTGTGGCCAATGGACTTGTGGTTTGTTGATTAAAGTCTCCGGTAAATGATTGTTAGAGACCTGTCATTGATAGCTGTTGCTAGTTGCTGTGTTTCAAAAGCTAGGTGATTCCTAGGCAAGGCAATCCAGCATCCTTTCTCCCTTGACTCCCTTCAGATATACTGGGCTCTGCCTGCAAACAGATTCATCCGATCAATAAGCATGAATGAAGACGACTACAACAAGATCTATGACACAATCCAAAAAGAGGGGATGTATGAGCTTCCAGACCAACCAGAAGAAAATGAAGGTGCCCTTTATGATGATGTCTGCCACAATTTGGGCTCAGAAAGCAATTTATATGCCACACAACTGGAAACCGAAACCCATGAATATGACTCTTTGTCAGCTTGTGTTGTTCAGAGTGAGGAGAACAACTTGATCTCTTCCCAACCAGAATACGACCTGCCTTACGAGAAAGGCCCGGAAGACCTCAAAGATCTTCAACCAGGGAGCTCCAGGAAGATGGGGCATGACCAGAGAAGAAATATACTTAACCCCTGAGGACGAAGAACTTGACTCAGAGAACCCCCAGGAGAATGGAAGCAGGATGAAGGAAGACCCGCTTTCCATGCAGGAAAGCACGGCCTTCTCTACCTTGTTGGATTCCCCTGCTTGCTATTCTGCTGATGATAATTTGGGAAAAAAGGAATCAGCTTCTGAGAACCCTGAGATTAGTCTCTATGTGAAGGTAAGGGCTGCCTCTGACAGGCACAACTATACATGCAGATGGCGTAATTGGTGCTTTAATTTGCTCTGAGTGATCAGGGAAAGCTGTAAGGTGTCATGGTTGTAACCTCAATACTCAAAAGTAGAGCTAATAGAATGAGTCATTTCAGAGCTCACGCAAGAATGCTCAAAATGGCAAAATTGTGAAGTACATTTAAAGTGTATGCCTAGTCATTGAACTTTATTTACCATGGGCTAAGCATATCTTAATAGTTCACGTATGAGTGAGTGGAAATTGCTGCTCAAAGCCTTACCTTTGTAACAGGTACTTAGTCCATTTTCCTGTCTGGTCAAATTTCCTTCTTCCAAATGATCTTTAAAATCGAAAGCAAGGCTTATATGTGAAGTAAAATCTAGAATGAAGTGGTGCTTTCCTTCTTAATGTTCCGAAGGTCATAGATACTTGAGAGATATGGTCTATAAATGTCACATCTGCTACTAAACTTGCCCTTTTGGCATCAATATAATGAAAATAGCTAATGAAATGATTTCTGTAGCAGTAAAATACTATCAGTGCCTATGTTAATGCTTATTATATTTAAAAAAAGAACTTTAGTTCTTTGCATTAAGCTGACATTGTAATACAGATGACAGTCATACATACATATCCTCAATACATACAAAACATTTCAGGATAAACAAATCTTTATTAAGCAAGATGGCAGAATGTTGCCTCTATCACCCCCCACCTTGTTCATATTTGTATTTTTTTATGTGAAAACAACATATTAGTCAACACTGCTGCTTTGGGCTAATAAAAACAATTACTCTATGAACCTACAAAACCCCCAGTCCACATTTTTCCTTTTAATGTTTCCAATGAAATGCAGTCTATTTACTAATAATGCATCATTTTCTACTTTATACTTTTCCCTGATTGTTTTGCATGCCCATCACATCACCTTTCTTCTAGCATATAGTCATTTTAAAAAGCAAGCTAGTAAATCTTCTGGCTCAGTCTTTGGTATCCACTAGACCTTGCCTGCTATTGTGCTGAGCACGTGTGGGAGAGGGGTGTGCAGGACAGGGCTCTTGTTCTCAAGAAATCAATGATGTGATGCAGGAGACAGACATGCACATGGTTAGTTCTGGTGAACAGACTAGTGTGTGTTGTGTTGGGGCATTCTGGGAGGGAGTGTCTAAGTGTGCACAAAGGAACCAGGAAAGCCTTGGAGGCAGGAAAGGAAGAGGTGGTGGGAGACTTTTTAGACTTTTTAGACTTTTAGCATTCACACAGCCTCCGTCTTTCATGTCTGCATCACTACTGAATTAGTCTCCAACCCACTCCCCACTTTTAATGTGAGAACTAAGTGTATGTTTTTGTACAGACAGAAGTACCCACGAGCTTTGTGCAATAGGCAAGGTGAGTCATCATCATTATTGGTGCATCAAGACATTATTCAAATTTGGCAAAGAGCTGATTTTACCAGAACTTAGCCCATCACTCATGTTGAACAAAAGAAGGAGAAAAAAAGAGGCATCTCCAGCTGGTACCATCAACAGGAAAAACTGTTAATAGTAACATGTGGTTCCTAAGTTAAGACCTATAGTATGCTAAAGCAAATACTGGATTTAATTTGAATTAACTCTTTAAATACACTTTTTTTTTTTTTTAGTGTAACTGTGTTAACTAAGAGGTCATGGAATGTACCATCTGCCTCAGCTCCTAAGTGTGAGCTGCTTTTTTTTTAGGATATTCAGCAGCAGTTAGTAAGAAGAGGGGTAGCTATTAGCCCTGCCTTCCCCACCCCTACCCCACAGTTCTTCATTTCATGATGAATGGAAACGTCCTTTATGAAAATGGCTCATACAAGGCCTTTTGTGCTTGTGTGTGAGTGGAGGCTGAGTGTAACCTACCCAGTTTCCTTCCTCCTCCCAGCTCTCCAGAGGGGGTACAGGGATCCCCACATTGGAAGAAATTCCTTATGGCTCACTATTTTCCCAGCAGGATTTGTTGGCTCTGTACCAGAAGATCTCTTAGTTTTCTTCTGCTTCTGGGCTGTTTCAGGTGGACTGCTTGGGCTGGGTCTATACCCATGTTTGTGTGTTTCTACCAGTTCTAGGCAAGTCAGTGAAAATGTCATGCAGGTTTGCAGATATATGTTCAGCCAAGATTGTATTGAGACTCAGTGTTCCTAATTACTAATGAAATTAAAATACATTATCAACAGATAGTATTTGTGCCAGTCCCTGAGGTTGCAACAATGAACAGAATAAAATACTAGATCTCAAGCACTTTGCACTGTAGAGGGAGAGATACCCCACGGACAAATAATTATAGATGATGCCCTGTGTGATGGTGGCAAAAAGAAACATAACACAGAAGAACGGGGTATGAACTTCCTATTGCTAAGTAACAAACACCACACTTAGTGATATGAAACAACACAAATTTAATCACAGAGATCAGAGATCAGAAATGAGATTAGGGAGCCAGAGTCAAGGTGCAGCAGGTCTGTGTTTCCTCTGGAGGCTGCAGGGGAGAGCTCTCTTCCTCCCCTCTCCCAGCGTCTCCAGGCTGTGCTCATTCCTCCCTCATGGCCACTTCTCTCCCTTCTTCATCTTCACCTTACCTGCTGTCCTGACTCCTGTGTCCCTCTCATAAGGAACCTTGTGATTAGGTGAGGCCTGCCAGGAAAATCCAGGAGAATTTCCCATATTGTAAAACCCTTAGTTTATTTATTTATTTATTTATTATTTATTTTTTTTTTTTACTATTTTATTTTTTTTTTATTTTTTTTTTTTTTAATAAATTTTATTGTTATATTCCCATACAATTGCAGCCCCCCCATTCTGACCCCAATCCCTCCCCTCCCACCCCCGCCCCCTAAAAGTGTCTCTGGTTCATAGTTTTTGTTGATTTTGATTTTCACTTTCTTATAGTTATTCATTTTCTGGTCCCTTATTTAAGTTTTCTAGATTCCTGCTATGAGTGAGACCATCCGGTATTTTTCTTTTTCTTTTTGGCTTATTTCGCTGAGCATGATCCCTTCCAGCGCCATCCATGTTGCTGCAAATTGCATGTGTTTATCTTTTTTGAATGCTGAGTAATATTCCATGGTATATATGTACCACATCTTCTTGATCCAGTCATCTACTTTTGGGCATTTGGGTTGTTTCCAAAGCTTAGCTATTGTAAACAGTGCTGCTATAAACATAGGGGTGCAGGTGTTCTTTGGAATTGATGTTTCTGTGTCCTTTGGGTAAATACCTAGGAGTGGAATTGCTGGATCATATGGAAGCTCTATGTTTAGTAGGTCCAGAAATCTCCATACAGCTTTCCACAGTGGTTGGACCAGTTTGCACTCCCACCAACAGTGCAGAAGAGTTCCTTTTTCTCCACACCCTCGCCAACATTTGTTGTTGCTAGTTTTTTTAATATGTGCCATTCTCACTGGTGTAAGATGGTATCTCATGGTAGTTTTGATTTGCATTTCCCTGATGACAAGTGATGTTGAACATTTTTTCATATGCCTGTTGGCCATTTGCATTTCCTCTTCAGAGAAGTTTCTTTTAAGCTCTTCTGCCCATTTTTTGACTGGATTATTTTCTTTGTTGTTGTTGAGTCTCATCAGCTCTTTGCAGATTTTTGTGATCAGTCCTTTATCATTAGTGTTGGGTGCAAAAATGTTCTCCCAGTTGGTGGGTTTCTCTTTGTTTTTGTTATTGTCTCTTTTGCTGTGCAAAAGCTCTTTAATTTGATGTAGTCCCAGCTGTTTATCTTTGCCTTCACTATCACTGCTTTGGGTGATGTGTCTGTAAAGATGTCTTTGATGTGCAAATCACGTAGTGTTTCGCCTATATTTCCTTCTATATATTTTATGGTTTCAGGTCTTATGTCTAGTTCTTTAATCCATTTTGAGTTGATTTTTGTGTATGGTGTGAGGTGGTGGTCAAGCTTCATTCTTTTGCATGTAGCGACCCAGTTTTCCCAGCACCATTTATTGAACAAACTTTCTTTGCTCCAATGCATATTCTTTGCTCCTTTGTCAAAGATTAGTTGACCATAAATCTGTGGGTTTATTTCTGGATTTTCTATTCGATTCCATTGGTCTGTATGTCTGTTCTTGTTCCAATACCATGCAGTTTTGATGATTATGGCTTTGTAGTATAGTTTGAAGTCTGGGAGTCTGATGCCTCCATTCCCTTCTTTTTTTTCAGGAGAGCTTTGGCTATTCGGGGTTTTTGGTGATTCCATATGAATTTCATCAATAATTGTTCTATTTCTTTGAAGAATGACATTGAAATTTTGATTGGAATAGCATTGAATCTGTATATTGCTTTTGGTAGGATGGCCATTTTAATAATGTTTATTCTTCCAATCCATGAGCAGGGGATGTCTCTCCATTTCTTTGTGTCTTCTTCTATTTCTTTTAACAGTGTTTTATAGTTTTCTTTGTATAGGTCCTTTACCTCTTTTGTTAGATTTATTCCCAAATATTTGATTTTTTTTGTTTCAATAACAAAGGGATGGTCTTTTTGATTTCTTCTTCTTCAGATTTATTGTTTGTGTATAGGAAGGCTACTGACTTTTGCGTGTTGATTTTGTATCCTGCCACTTTACTGAACTGATTGATGAGTTGAATTAGCTTTTCTGTGGAGTTTTTGGGGTTCTCTATGTATAATATCATATCGTCTGCAAATAGTGATAGTTTGACTTCTTCTTTTCCTATTTGGATTCCTTGGATGTCTTTCTCTTGTCTTATTGCCCTGGTTAGGACTTCCAGTATTATATTGAAAAGCAATGGTGAGAGTGGACATCCTTGTCTTGTTCCAGATCTTAATGGAATTGCTTTCAGCTTTTCACCATTGAGAATAATACTGGCTGTTGGCTTGTCATAGATGGCCTTTATGATGTTGAGGTATGTTCCTTGTATCCCCAGAATTTCAAGGGCTTTTATCATGAATGGGTGTTGCACTTTGTCGAAAGCTTTCTCAGCATCTATTGATATTATCATATGGTTTTTAAAACCCTTAGTTTAATCACCTCTTTAAGGTCCCTTTTGACATAAAAAGTAACATTCATGGGTTCTGGGAATTAAGACATGGGCATACTTGAGAGTCATGGTTCAGCCTTTACTAAGGGGATAGAGTGATGATGAGGGGAGTGAGGAGGTATCTTTCTGGAGTGGGGTGAGCAAAGGAGATAGGAGATAATGCCAGAGAGGTGAGTGGGCACAGATCATGTCAAGTCTGGTGGGAGGATGGAAGAACTTTCATTTTTACTCTGACTGATTACAGGAGTTACCATTCTGATTGCCTTTTGATAACAAACAGCTGAGAAAGTAGAGACAGGAAGAATAGTTTGCAGGCAATTGAAAAACTAAGCAAAGAACATAAGGGATTGGTCTATGGTGATGGCATTGGAGGTTGTGCTGAGTAGGATTGGGGTTATTTTGAAGAGAGAGACCAAAGGTTTGGCAGATGGGTTTGATGCAGAGTATAAAGAAGAAAAGAGGCAAGACTGACTCTAGGGAATTTGATCCGCTATCAGCTATTCTGAGGGAATGGAGATGTTATTTCCATTCCAACTATGGACCCCTTTTCTGGAAACGTGATGGAGAGAATGTGCTCATAAGTCATTCATATATTCTCCTTCCTTCCCAGCCTTTCTCCTGTCCTCCTTTATCTTTCGTTCTTCCCTCCATTCGTCCAACATTTACAGTGTACTTGCTACATGTCAGGTACTGGGTAGATAACAGATAAATGCAGCACATCTTTGTCCAACTATTCTGTGGCGAACACAGAAAAGCACAATTCTTAAAGATGGTAGAAGGAAAGAAATTACCTCTACCTCCTTGGTTGAGATCTAGTGAAAAAGGGGTCTCCAGAGAGAGAGAGTTTCAATCCATTTCATAAGGCAACCTAAGAGGAATGTTTGATTCGGACAATCCTTCGTTTTGTTTTTTTGGGATAAAAGAGTACCAAAATGTACAGTAAGATTCTGTGACTTTTGATTGCCACATAGGATTATAAGACTTATCTTGCTGCTTTTTTTCTAAAATTTAGGGAGCTGTAGGTATTTTCCTATTCTGTCTGTCTGTCTGTGTATGGGAGGGAGAGAGACGCATTTTGATATTTTGTTTAATCGGGTCAGTGGGAGGGAGTATTCTGGTGATGTTTTCTTTGCAAAAAAAAAAAAAAAAAAGAAACCAGCATACATGAGCACCATTTGTCTTGCATATAATTTGTGTCACTGACTGCAGACAGCAGTATATGTTGTCGAGCAGGGTTGAAGTCAGGTTGCATGGTTTGAAAGCTGGGTTAGCAAATTAATTTCTGTTAAATTGTTTAGCTTCTTTTGGTCACAATTTCCTCATGGATGGATAAATATTATGACATGATCCTCATAGGGCTGTTGAGAGTAAATGCTCCGTGTACAGTATGGATTTTTATATAGTCCAAATCATTATTATTTATATTATTGTGGTGAATTTGAACCATTCACAGAATAGTAGTTTTTATTTTAAGCATAGTGATTTATAGTTAATAAGTATTTGAAAAATGCTCCATTATCTGATTTTAACACAAGCAGTGTAAAATAGTGGAAGGAACACCGGTCAGGAAATTCTAATATATCTTTGTAAATAATTTTCTATGAAAAACTCCCAGACCCAAGTATCTTCATCTCTGAAATGCAGCGCCTTTCTGCTCTGCCAGTTCTTTGATTCAAGGGCATAAGGGTTTTATGGCTCCAGTTCTTTATCAGTGTGCACATTTGTGGTAACACCTACTATCTACTCCAGTGGAATGATCAGTAATGATTATGAGCTCTAGATTTGGGTGTGGTTGGAAGAATAACAGGAGATCAGTGTTCCTTGCCACCCTTAATAGTCTTGAAGTCTCTTTTTTGGAAAAGCACCTGCATAACCTGTCTTTGATTAAGTAGTCACAGAACTCTCATGGAAGGCTGTACATGTTGCACATTGAGCAAATTTAGAGGGCACCATTCACAGAAAATGTAAATGGTGCCTCCATGAAGTCAGGCAACATAACAGCCCTGGTTAATGTTTTTTCAGTTCATAGCCTGGACTCCTCATTCTAAAGGAGTGACTCCCAATAGCTTGATTCAGCATAGTGGAAAGTATCACAGAAGAGGGCCTCCCCAGTGGCACAGTGGGTTGAGCGCAGTGCTGTGAAGCTATCTGCAGCCTCTGCAGTGCGGATTCAATTCCCAGCCGGCCAGAGAGATTCCCACATAGCGCAGCAGACCTCTCCTGTTGTGCCCGCTGCTCCCCTCAGCAGTGTATTTCGGTCGTCTGCCTGTTCTGCTCTCCGCACTGTCTCTGGTGAATCTTCTCACCCTTCTGTGCCTCTGGCCTGTATCCCAGCTCTTGTATAAAAATAAATAAATCTTTAAAAAAAAAAAGGAAGTATCACAGAAGTGCCAATAATTGTTATTATTATAGCAAGGGAACTTGAACTTGATGCTTTTCCTAGGTTGTGGTATCCAAGATAGGGTATTCAATGTAATTCATGGGGTATTAGAATATTATAATTAGAGTAAAAACAGCAACATTTCTATTTAATCTTATGTAGGCCTCTTAAATATTAATATTTTATATCTTTCATAATATGTACAGTATATTCTTACAGAGTATGTTACTTTGTAAGTGAATAAATATACATATATTGTGGGTAAATGCTTAAGTCTGGTGTTGATAGGGGTCTTTAGTTAAATCAGTCTTTTTGACTCATAGGTTTTCCTTTTTTTTCTGTCCAATCTTTGGGTCTGGGTTTCTTTCCTTGGCCAAGATCTGGTGGGAACAGGTGCCCTCACCTCCCAGGTTCTTCCTGGGAGTTTTCATAAAAACAAATTTAATCTATTTGCTTTGGAGGCAAACAAAAATTCATCATTTCAGGTGAGAAACTGTGAAATCCCATTGGGAAAACGAGGGAAATGGAGCTGGGTTTTTATGTCAAGATTTGGCTTGAATGAGGTGCTAGTGGAATAGATATTGCAGACTTGGGGCCCAGCAGAAGCAAAGGCTCAGCAAATATGCAAGTGTGTGACTTGATCTATTTGGCTGGAATGGAGAGTTCTGCATAGGTGCAGAGCAGATGCTGAGGTTGAAGAACCAAGAGGGCAATCTTGATGGCAAACTGAGGGGCTGGGATTTTATCCTGATGGCAATCAAGAGTAATAGAATGTTGTGGAGGAGGGTACCATGAGCAAAGCAGTGTTTAGGGGGATGGATAAGCAAATTGAAAAGCATTCCCCCCTACTGTGTAGATCTGAACCAAGTAGACATCTACCAATTTCCCTTTCCAAGATTAGTTTGAGCATTTAGATATAAATACATTGTGTATAATGTCTATTTATTTGTGGGGTTTTTTTTTCGTTATTGTTCACTCAACTAATTATCTGGAAATGTCCAGTAGTTGAATCTTTGGCTTCATACAAATTTTTATGGAAAAAGCTAAGCAGTATTATACTGTTTTGTATATTATCCATGTGTGTATGTAGTTAACTGTATATTGGGGGAGGGTGATACATTGATTATATACAAAGTTTTGATTGATGTTGTACTAGTACAGTTTTGTTTATTTACTTATTTATTTATTAAAGATTTATTTATGTGTACAAGAACTGGGGTGCAGGCCAGAAGTGTAGGAGGTGAGAGGATTCACCAGAGACAGAGTAAGGAATAGAACAGGCAGATTGACTGAAATACACTGCTGAGGGGAGCAGTGGGCGAGTCAGGAGAGGCCTGCTGCACCATGTGGGTAGCTCCCTATGCAGGGATCAAACTTGTGCTGCAGTGGCTGCCAATAGCTTCATAGGTTGCGTCCCATCCCCTTGCACCACCAGGGAGGCCCCATTCTAGTACAGTTTTAAATTAAAAAATGTATGTGTGGACAGAGTTAGCCTAGCTGGCCAGTTGCAATTTGCACATTTAGATGTCTGGAAGTAGCTGAGCTCTGGGCTCTGTTCTTGTTCTGTGATCTCAAGGAACAGCCTGCTCCAACGTCAGGAATAAGAACATGTCATAGTACATCATTGGAAGCATTTGTGAGAAGATGCAAGTCTGAACTTGTTACATGAGCCCAAATATCCTTTCATGGAGCCAGCCAAGCATATGAAGACGGAACAACGAGCAGATTTGAACAAAGATTTCTATTGTTGTCATGCTTTCTTCTTAACTAAGGTGCTGGGACCCCAATCAAGGCCCAATTTTATTTAAAATCAGTTTCTAGGTGTCTAGATGAACTAGTTTGCTTTGTGTATCAGTGTCATCTAAGAAGTCGTAGAATCATAGTGTTTTGATAGAGAGGTCAAGCAACTTGCCAAGGCTGTCTGCATATTACAATTGCTACCAAGCTTGGGCTTTGGCCTCCTAATCCAGGACATTTCCTTTATAGGTGTTCCTAGCCTGGGGTCATCAGTATACTTCAGGAAGTTCTGGAACATTCTAAAACTCTATGCATTTTTTTTTTTTTTGGATGGAAAATGATCTCAGAATGTTCTATGAACCCTAATGGTATCCTCTGCTGTGCTGCATTCCATTTTCTCTGCCTGCACACTCATGCCCTGTATGTCCATTTGGGAGGGAGTAGAATGGCTGTGAATGGCTCAGTTAACTCCTTTGCATTCCTCTGGAGACAACCACTTTCTCTAAGCTTCTTATTATCTTGAGAAACCAAGGGATGAAATACTATGGAAGAGTCATAAAGATGAATTACCCAAGTCACCATATGTTGATTATGTCAACTCTGAAAATGAGGGCAATATTATATTTTGAAATAAATACCCCAGTTCACATCCTACAAGCCCAGCATCAGTTTATCCACAACTAATCCTACCACCTTGGCTGATAGTATCACTACCTGGAGAACTAAACATCAACTAAAATGTTTGAACAAGGTAAATTTCTGTTTCTTCACTTTCCAACAGGCCAGTCAATTTCACATTCTACAATGTTCTTTTCTCTCCATCCTGGTGATGACTGACCACTATGATCGTGACCACAGTTCTTCCACTGGTCACTCTGCATGTCGATTCATCTTTGTCCAAAGAAGTTCCCATATAGCCACCAGAATGGTCCATATAAAGAACTCATCAGACCCTGCCACTCCCCTACTTCTAGTAATGCAGTGGTTCCTGATTGCTGCCAGGAAAAAGGCCAGGCCAGAGTGGAAGCATCAAAAGTCTTTCTGTTCCATCAGGCTTTCAACCAATATCTCATTACCTGCCACTCCCCACTTTCATTTTCCCTTAAAAAATGTTGACTTGCATTTCTCTATGCCCTTTGTGTCATTCCATGCTGTGGGCTTTTGCTCAAGTGTCTTTCACTTTTATCCCTTCCTGGAAGCCTTTCTTGGCCCCTCCAGGCAGGGCTTGCATGAGTCTCCTCTGTTTACAATCATTGTTGTTACCTTAATGTAGCATTTCACTTGGGCTGCCATAACAGATAGGATGGTTTAAGCAACAGAAATTTATTTTCTCCTAATTCTGGAGGCTAGAAGTCCAAAATAAAGGTATTGGCAGGGTTGGTTTCTTCTAAGGATTCTCTTTTTGGCTTGTAGATGTATGTTTTCCACCAGTATCTTCATATGGCCATTCCTTTTTTCCTTATCTGTGCTCTCATATCCTCTTCTTATTAGAACACCAGTCGTATTGAATTAACCCACAATAATGATCTCATTTTAACTTAGTTACATCTAGACCCTGATTCCAAATATAGTAATATTCAGTGGTACTAAGGATTATGATTCAATGCATGAATTTTGGGGAGACATAATTCAACCCATAGCACTTAATGTTGTAATTACCTTTCTCTCTCTCTCTCTCATTCTCTTTCTCAAGTCTTGAAGGAGGGTCTCCCTTTTGTCTGTTTTTTTATGCCATTGTTAATTAATGATGATTGTATAAAGTAGGGTAAGGGCATAAGTTAAGCCCAGAGATGCTCAGGGCAATGGGAGAGGAGGAAGGATTATTCCAGTAGCCTGCAGCAGTAAGGAGATTGGTTCTCCAACCTCCCTCTACCAATTTCCTAAGGTGCTGTAACAAATTACTATAAACTTGGGGGCTTAAAGCAATAGGGATTTATTCTCTCATACTTCTAGAGGCCAGAAGACTGAAATTAAGGTATTATTGGCAGAGTTGCATACCCTCTGAAAACTCTAGGGGAGATCCTTCACTGCCTTTTCCAGCTTCCAGTGGTTCCTTGCATTCCTTGGCTTGTGGCTGCATCCCTCCATTCTTTGCCTTCATCATCACAAGGTCTTCTTTTTTAAGATTGATTTATTTATGTATACAAGAACTGGGCTGCAGGCCAGAGGTGTGAGGGGTGAGAGTCCTCACCAGAGACAGAGTGGGGAACAGAATAGGCAGATTGACTGAAAAACACTGCTGAGGGAAGCAGTGGGCAAGTCAGGAGAGGTCTACAGTGCCATGTGGGTAGCTACCTGGCTGGGGATTGAACTCGCGCTGCAGTGGTCGTGGACAACCCCAAAGGTTGTGTCTTAACCCCTTGTGCCACCAGGGAGGCCCATCATGAGGTCTTCTTTTCTGTATTTCTGTTTCCATCTCCATTTTCTTCTCTTATAAAGACTTGCCAGTGGGTTTAGGGCCCATATAAATGCAGGATTATCTCAAGAGCCTTGTTTTAATTCCATTTGCAGGGACCCTCTTTCCAAATAAGGTTACATTTACAGGTTCTGGGTGGGAGGAATGTCTTGGGAGGGGAGGTACTCTTCAACTCACCAGTCTCCAGAAGGTAGGAATACATCGACTCAAGGCATGGGAACCTCTCCCATGGGCTGCACTCATGGGATCCATATTTTTACCAAATGCAGAGGGTCTTTGAGAATTCAGTGGGCTGCTAGCACTAGTTTTCATTCATGAGCATGCATGGCACATCCTTAGCATCATCCTGAACTTGGGCCAAAAGCCAATATTCTGAGTGATTCATTTGATTTGTTTGCTCTGAAGAAAGATTGGAGTCAAAGGACATTAAGATTCACCCAGTGTTGGGTGCTAAACAGTACAAGCAAGAGCCTACAGAAATAATGTCACCATAGCTAATTCAATATGTCCTTGTTTCTGGGTCGGCCTTTGTGTTTCTGCATCAGTATAAGTTACCAAACACTGTTGTGTCAATTGACATAGAAGCCAAACCAAACATAGTGACCAGGAGAAAGTGAGTAGTGTCAACACCGGGAAGAGAATATCAACTGACTGGGATGAAGCTCTCAATCAAAATATTGGTGTTAGATCACTGACTGGTGGGTCCTTTTATGTATTCCCATTTTTTAAAGGGTGGCACCAGACAGTTCCTTGAGGGAAGAGACCCTGTCTTGCTTATCTACACAACACACAGCCCTATGGGGTTCTGAGTTCGTCCTGGGGGGCTCTGTAAATGTCAAAGTGAACCGAAGCCTCAGATAGACTTCACCCACCTAAGGATATGAAGACATTAGAAACAATACTGAAAATTGGATACTTAACACAATAGGTTCATCCTTGTCCATCGCCAATACATCAAGCCCACCTTGAGCATCATGTGCAAGGTTTTGAGACCTGCTCCCCCAAAACATCAGAGCCTCTCAGTTCCCATCTCCCTCCACACCCTGCCTCGCTCCTTATACCCTAGGCTTACTGGGCTCCCTACAAATCGGATGCTGTTCTAATTTACCTGACTTTGCCCAAGCTGATCCATATACCTACAAAATCTTCCCCCTTCATATATAATGAACTCTTCCTCATCCTTCTGGATACCACAACCCCTGGGAAATCATCTCTGAACCTCTGGGTTATCCTGAGTAAATGCTCTCAGAGCTTAACTCCATCTTAGCAGTTGTTGCCTAATATGACAATCATTTGCAAGGGTGTCCTCACTGGTCTGAAAGGGAAAGTCCTCTTCAGCTACATTGTATTCAGTTGTGTGTACATGACAGCATGGCAGTGGGCCCATGGTTAGGCTCATAAATATTTGTCAAAATGAATTGAAAACTGGTTTTGGGAAGAATAGTTAGGTTCTGTTTTGAAGGGAGAGCTTATTATTGTACTCTGGTAAATTTGTTTAGCATTCAATCAAAGACCTTTCTGTACCTGCCGCCATTGATATTTGCCTTTGAGGTGGGGTGCGTGGATGGAATCCTGATGGGAAGTCAGCCAGTATAGAGATATAAAAGAAGGGGACACTCATATTTGCTGAATATCTACTTTGAACCATGCTTGATGCTATGTCATCTGCTTTATTGAAAGCCTTTCTGTTATAGGACTGACAAACAGGGTCCCCAAAAGTTCACTGAGTCTTAAATTTTTCATTTGAAAAAATAAGGACAGCTTGAATGAGTGGAGCCAAGAGCCCCTCACTAGGTCTGGCCTGCTGTGCATGGAAGTGTCACTCTCTTCTGCAGAGTCCTTCAGATTCTATCTCCCATAGGGTCCTCCTCTCTCTCCCATCTAACTTTATATTGTTGTCATACTCTCAGAGGTATATATTCATCATCCTCTCAGGTAGTCCTGTGATTTTTAAAATGAGAAATTGGGAGATAATGAGTAAAAGAAAGGTGATTTTGACCCAAATCTTACTGAACCATATCAGGTTTTGAAGCCCAGCTCACTTTTCTTCCCTTTTGAATAGGTTTATTATTTGCATGACTCAAAATTTCAAAGGTACAAAAGACAGACTATTCCACCATACTCACTCAGACACCCCATTTCCATTTTCTGAGGCTGTCTATTCGAAAGCTTTTATGTGTATGCTTCCTTAGATATTTTATGCAAAGTCTGGCAAATATAAATGTGTTTACATATTTAAAATTCTTTTTTCTTCTTATTCCTAATACAGGTGGTATTGTACCATTTACTCTATTATGTACCTTGCTTTTTTTGTGGGGAGTCTATTGGGATATAACTTACACACATTAAAATTCAACCACTGTAAGTATACCCTTCATGACTTTTGACAAGTGTGTTTAGTTGTATAAGAACCACTACATTCAGTCATGATATAGGACATATCCATCGCTTCAAAAATTTCCCTCATGCACACATCTAGAAACCATGAGCCCTCTTTTCATCACTGTGGTTCTGCCTTTTAAAAAGTGTGACGAAAGGACATTCAACTTTGTGTCTTCTCTGTGTGGCTTCATTCAGGTAGTATAATGCTCTGGAATTTATCCATCTTGCTGCAGGTATCAGAATTGGCTCCTTTTTGTTTTTTTTTAAATTTATTTATTTATGCATACAAGAGCTGGGGTATAGACCAGAGATGTGGGGGAGTGAGAGGATCTACCAGAGACAGAGTGGGGAACAGAACAGGCAGATTGACTGAAATACACTGCTGAGGGGAGCAGCAGGCGAGACAGGAGAGGTCTGCTGTGCCATGTGGGTTTCTCTGTGGCTGGCTGGGTATCAAACTTGTGCTGCAGAGGCTGCGGACAGCTTCATAGTGCGGCGCTTAACCCCTTGCACCACCAGGAAGGCCCAGGCTCCTTTTTATTATTGATTAGTAGTATGCTGTTTTACGCATATGCCACAATTTGTTCATGCATTCATTAGTGATGGACATTGGGTTCTTTCCCAGTTTTCAGCTAACATTAATATAGTAGCTATAAACATCCATATGTAAACTTCTGTGTGGCTCATAATTTCCTATTCTCTTGGATAAATACTAGAGTGTAATTTTTGGGTCATGTCTAACTTTATAAAAAGCGAACTTAAAAATCATTTTCAAAGTGACAATAAGAATTTGTATGAGGACCTCCCTGGTGGCACAGGGATTAAGGACAGTGAAACTGGGCCTTCCTGATAGCTCAGGGGTTAAAGTCTCAGCATTATCAAGCTATCACCAGCCACTGCAGCACGAGTTCGATTCCCCTGTCAGAGAGCTGACCCACATGGTGCAGCAGACATATCCTGTCTTGCCTGCTGCTCGCCTTAGCAGTGCATTTCAGTAGATCTACCTGCTTTGCTCCCTACTCTGTCTGTGGTGAATCCTCTCAACCGTCCCCCACCTCTGACCTACACCCCCATTCTTGTATGCATAAATAAATAAAAATAAATCTTTTTTTATTTTTTCAATTTTTTTTTAAAGATTTATTTTTATTTATTTATACAAGCACTGGGTACAGTCAGAAGCACGGGAGCGTGAGAGAATTCACCAGAGCCAGAGCAGGAGCAGAGCAGGCAGAAGGACCGAAGTACACTGCTGAGGGGAGCAGCGGGCGGCAGGAGAGGTCTGTGCGCCACGTGGGACCCTCCTCTGGTGGCCGCGGAGCAGCCAGGGATCGAACCGGTGCTGCAGAGGCTGCGGGCAGCTTCGCAACCCAGTGCTCAACCGCTGCGCCACCGGGGAGATCCTAAATCGTTTTTTAAAAAAGAATTTGTATGAAACTTTTAGTTACTTCTTTTCCAACACTTGATATTGTCAGTCTTCTATACTTAGGCATACAGGTAAATGTATAGTGTTATTACTTCATTTCCTGCCTTCCGTTCTTCTTTCCTTCTTTGCTTCCTTCCTCTCTTTCTACCTTTTTTTCCCTTAATGAAAGAAGGCTTTATTTTACTGGCCATACCCTGCAGTATGTCGTTAAATGAAAGCTGTTCCATTCTTAGGAAAAAAGTGCTCCACCTTCATCATGATTTTGTAAGAGACAGCTATAGCAAATATTTTGTCCTAGCAAAAGTTTCCTTTCTGATCCACCTTTCCCACATTATCTTTTAAAATAGTATATTGTCTTTTGCAAAGTCTTTAACTTGTACCTTAAATTGTCAGCCATGAAATGTAAGAAAACTGATGTCCCTGCTCACACAAGCCGAAATGTAATGCCTTCTTCTCATCTTTTAGTGTCTCATCATTCAAGCCTCTTGAATGAATGATTCCATGAGTTCCTTGGAAAACCCTAAGAGTAGTGAACTTTACTCCTACTGAAAGGGATCCTGTTTTCAAGCTACCTTTGGAAACCTGGGCCCAAAATGTCGACGTGATTTTTTTGTGAACTCGTTTGTGTACAGAAGAAAGTGGGCTGACTGGTAACTCTACTCTAAGATGATCCTCCTTAGAAATATGAGACGACTTCTCTGTGAGTAGTGCATATGTTTTAGTGATGAAAGCAAGTGTGCCAAAATCTCCTGAGACAAATCTTTGTGAGACAAAGATTGGGATCTGAAATTTAAGTGGTGCCCTGTTTTTATGCTTTATAAGCAGAGACTTCCACGTCCCTTCATTAGCCTTTGGGTCAGCAGAACCGATAGGCTTGTCAGAGCCATCAGCCTCTCATTATTGCCAAGTCTTGGTGCACAATAATGACATAGCAACTGCTGAAAGAAATATGAGAATGCATTGTTTAGGAAACTACTAATGTTCTGAGGTTGCAATGTTAACAATTGCACAGTAAATATGTAAGGTGGTAATGAATAACTGACATGTGGACCTTTTGTTAATTGGACTACAACTGCATGTTATTTTTCCTTGTACAGAAATATTTTTGTCCTAGTCTTCTGTGATGGCAAGACAGGAAAGAATCTGATGGATAACCTTTTTGTATTTAGAGTAGCAAGCCTCTACACACTGACTGGGTTCTTTTCGCACTGTACTCTTCAAGCAATAGCTATTAGCCTCATGTGAATTTTTAAATTTAAACTAATTTAAATGAAAAAATATTGAAAATTCCATCTACTAGGCAGGCTGTTCACATCTCAAGTGCTCAATTGCCACTTGTGGAGAATGGCCACTGAGTTGAAAAGTACAATGCTGGAACATGTCTGCCATCACAGAAAGTTCTATAGGACAGTGCTTTTGTAAAGTGACCTGGCGTGGCTTGGAGACCAATCAGCTATGTGGGCCTGTATTCCATTGTCTAAAATTAAACAGTCAGGTGATTATAAAAATTATGCAGTTGGCACAGAAGTATCTGTGCCCACAAAATAAAGAGATCACCAGTGGAAAGTGTTTACATTGATAAACAGTCTCTATGGTTCAAGTTCATATGAATCAATAGGTTTAAAATGCTGTTTAGGCAAAGCTTTACAACTGCAGTTGCCCCTTGAACATCATGGTTTTAGACTGCACAGCAGATTCTTTTCAATAAATATAATAAGTGTACTTTCTCTTCCTTAGGATTTTAATAACATTCTTTATCGCCAACTTACTTTATTATAAAAATACTATAACTAATACATATGTGTCAATCTATTGCTTATGTAATCTGGTCAGCAGCATGCAATTAATAGTTATGTTTGGGGGGAGTCAAAACTTGTACATAAATTTTCAACTGATCAGGAGGAACTGGCACACCTGACGCCTGAGTTGTTCAAGGGTCAACTGTAGTAATTGCTCTTGTAAATCTCAGCAAGCTGTCACTGTTCACTGACCTTGCCCAGGCCCATGGGAATCTCTGTGTGCCAAGTGTTACCCAGCAAAGCTGACTGTAAGGGATGAAGATGCTGTGATTCCAGTCACTGAGGTCAAGTGTAATTTAAGCCTGGAGCGCTCACACAGATCAGGACCCTTCTCCTCAGACAAAACTTACCAAGTTGTTATCTGGAGTGGGGAAGGGTGTTGTTTACTGAGAAAATGAGTGTGAAGGCTGAACATTTCTCTTATAAGTGTGGTGTGTTCTTATGCCATAATAAAATTTTTATAGCTACAATAATGATGATTTGGTCAGTGGAGGGTTTTACAGCCAGTCCTGCCCTTATTTTCTCAGAGCAGAAAGGAAATGGAAGCACTGGCAGAGTGAATCCCTCACTTAGATTTTTCCAACCAGAACTTTCAAGTCGATTTCTCAAATACCAGTCAGTCCTTTGTTTGATTGGTAAAGGAATATGTGGTTTGGTACTCAGACCCTGAGATGCTCTTGTGAAAAATCAGCATGAGGGTCATTGTCTCTAGATCTGCCTCCAATCAAGACTTTCTGAACATCCATCCCAAGCAAAACCGTCCCTGTGGTCTCAGCCAAGGGTTTTGAATGGGAACTATTGATCCACTCACCAAAATAACTTCGGGCGGTTTCTTGCTGACTACTGAATCCAGACCCAGCTACCTGATCCCTGATTTTGCGTTTCCTGAAGGGGATATCACCTTCTCAGGGGTTGTAAATTGTCAAATCTCAATTAGAGAACTCTTCAGCGCAGATTACAGAATGGAATGCCTCTCCCCTGGGTAAAGTTCTCAACAACCTCCTGAGGCAATAGGTCCCAGCAGCCACTGCAAACGACAGCTAAAAATAGCCAGGGTATAAAACCCCAGCTCACTGGACTATTGGAGAATATAGTTCACCAAGAGAAGCAGCACAGACAGTGATAAAGTGTTGCCTGGAGTTTTCTAACACATCATCAGACATGATGGTTCCCTGAAATCACTAACTCTGACCACAGCAATTAAAGTGGATTTACTGGGTGGGATTGAAGGCTCTTTTCTAATTATGACATGCCTCTGAGATTATCTGGGGGTACTCCTCAGTTTGTAGATGAGAAAAGTGAGGTTCTGTCTTAGCACCCTATCACTCTTCCATTTCCATTATGTCATCTTTTTAGTCAGTCAGCAAATGCTGCCTGGACATGGCTCAATTGCTCATTTCCTTTAGTGTCTCTGCTCAAACATCACCCCTCCATATCCAAGACAGCACATTCCTTATGCTGTTTCCTTTTTCTCCTTTTTATTTCTGTATAATTCTGACATTGCACTTTATTTTTTAATTGTCTTTCTGCTCTTCTAGCATATTGACCGCCTCCAGAGGCAGGGACTTACCTGTTTGGGGTCTGGCACTTGAGTGGTTGTCCTGAGCTATATTGTGTGTCCAGCATGGCCCTGCCCTCTATTTGCTCTCACCTTTCTTCCTAGTCTGTGGGTGTTGTCCATTCTGGGTTTGGCCTCTGTTTTTTGTTATTTGTATCATCTGTTCTCTCTGTCTTCTTTTTCTAAAGATTTCCATTACTTTCCTACTCTCCCATTACACTTTTCATTTCTAGCAGTTACACTCTTAATTCCTGATACCCCTCATTTTATTCTCTAATTACCCATTTTTCAAGTGTTAAAAAAAAAAAAAAAAGAAGAAGAAATGTCATTCTATTAGGGCCAAAGAGACAGAAAGGCCAAAGCAGCCATCCTCATTTCAGGACCCTAGTAATACCACATCCACAAAAGAACAGTGAGCTCTCCCCAGCCCATCAGGTGGCTTTCTGTGGAAAAGAACCTTCCATTTGGGGCCTAAAGGTAAAGGTTGCCTCCAGCTGGGAGGGAGTTGGCTGCCCTTCTGCAACTTTATAAGATGGACTTTTAGTGAGTCCTTTCACCTGAGCCCTACATCATTTCTCCTGCCCAGCATAGGTAGGATGGGCCAACTCCAGCACCACAGCTTCTCTGAAGCCTGGGAGGGAACATGGTCCCTACTTCCTCTGCAGTCCACTTGGGATTTATTCTGTGCTATTAAAGGCTCTACCCTATATTATCAATCAATAGGCAGCTAGCTGCCTTCTTTCTTGCAAAAATGTGTTAAATCCTTTTTCTATTGGTGACCCTGTCTCAATTTTCATCATGAGATTATCTTGAGCATATTGCTTTTCATAATTCTATACCATTATTTCAGAAGGATCTCAGGAGAGTCTGTGGGTAGAAATCTGTCAATAATATTTTATGCACAAAGGGTTCTAAATAAAGTTTGGGAACTACTTAATTGAAACTTGTTTTATAGTGTTCTTTACTGGGGACTTCTCAGCACTTTTATTTGCAAATATGTGCTGCAAATTTCTAAGAGAAGGTGTGGACAGAGCATTTCTCAATTATTTGACCACAAGATTTTTTTCTTAGGGAAATCTTGTTATGCTAATGTGTTAATGAAATATACCATAGAAAATGCTGGATTAATATTCTGGCCTTGGAGTAGCCCTGAAACTGAAAAACACTAGATATTAACAATATTTGCTCAATGCATGTACAAGAAGAGGCTGAGTAGATGGTCTTTAAATACTACCCCCACACACCCAAGAAACAAATTTACTTGGTAGCCATGATGCCTAAGCAGACAGTGAGTGCTAAGGAAAGAACTTGCAGGCTGAATTCAGATTAATATAACTTCAGTTATAATATAATATAACTTAGGCAAGTTAACCTCTCTAAATTACAGTTTCCGTATCTGTAATATGGGAGTAATATCACTTTTTCTGCTTTATAAGACAGTTATAGGTTTAGAAAGATAAAATACATATGACAGTATTTTATAAATGTGAAGCACCAAACAAATGCAGGGAATTATTGTTCTGAAATTCAGTTACCCTGTCACAGGAATTAGAACCTGAAAGGCAAAATGATACTTGACAGTTCTGTACACATCATCTGGCTGGTTATCTTACCACCTTACATTTAGAATCACAAGGAACAACACTTAGAAAGAAAAGGGAAGAAACCCTAATTGTTTGCATGGCATGCACTGACAGCTAAATCAGGACTTTGCAAGTGAAGTCCTTGAGATGGAGAAATAAAGATTCAGAAATCTTTAGGTCTGGAGAGGATCATTGATGTCATTTGATCCAATTGCTTACTTTAGGCGTGTAGAAATGTTTGCCCAGAGAGGTTAAATAACTTGCCCTTGATCATATTGAGAAAATTGAAAGAGGCAGAGGTAGCAAGCAGGTCTCCAAGTTCAACATAACTCAAGTCAACAAACATTTCCAACTCTCTAGTGTAGGTTTTCCTCTGCCCCAG
>NW_023602073.1:70690439-70710912 GCF_014898055.3 Talpa occidentalis
GGGTTTAGAGCAGAGGACTCTAATGGGGTTCAAACACTATATTCTTAGGATCCATTTGGGCAACTTCAGGTGTGACAACCTTAATCCTTCCATCATATTTGAAACCTAGTGTATTCAGTGGACAGTGTGTTTCAGAACAGTAACAAAATTATCACTCAGACATGCAGAAGGGAGCCAGTGTTCAACTGGAGTAAAACTATGGGCTCTACACACAACTGTCTTCATTACAGTTATGACTTTGACACTGTAGGGTAAGTGAAATTAGTCAGGCTTTTATCTGTGGCTATCACCTGTGGCCTTGGTTGTGCTAATGCAGGAGGTGCTTGATAGCGTGGGCACGGGGCACACGTGCCTGTTAGAGGACATCTGGAATATAGTGTGGGCATACATGTGTCCACACCTGAGCATGGAGGCTGAGGCTATAAGGAAAGCATCACACAGTGAACAAGCACAGTGGAGGGCAGCTATGAGAGGATGAGCAAAGTCAGTGAAAGAAAGAGGCCACAAGAGAATGCCAGAGAAAGCCCGCAGGTATAGAGATTTGCAGGGGGCCCAAGTTGCTGTCCCCCTGCTGGCTTGTTTCCCCTGCATACTATTACAAAATGTATGGGGGATATGCCAAGGACTCCAAGTTTCTTTAAGATGTCTGAACTGACGGTGAACCTACCAGGCCGGGATGGTTGCAACACAGGCACATAGCAACTGTGTGACCTTGGACAAGTCCTTAGACGTTAAGTTCACTTGTAAAATGGAAATAATTAATGGTAGTCATCTAAGAATCTGTGAAGTAGTACATGTAAAATATTTGATCAGTGGTCTGACTCAGTATTACAGCTCATTAAGTTATGAACTATTATTTTTAAGATTACAGTTATGGCATCTGAGTCAGGTTTAGAAATTCTTGTGTTCCTCCATCCCTAATTGGTCCAGTATCTTGAAGATGATTATAACTCTAAAGTCTAATTTCTTCCCTTATGTCTACCTTTACTTGTGGGTGTTTCTACCCATACATAAAGCAATACACACACATTTCTGTGAGTTGGTTATGATTATTTTTTGAATTGTGTACATAAAAAATATATACCAGTTAAAAACTGGTGATATAAAATTAAAAAAAAAAAAAGACTGTCTTTAGGAGTTTTGGTGTAATGGAAGATCTGGGGCACAGTTTAGTAAAGTGAAAAATAATTAATAAACATAAAAACTAAGTATATAGACTATATACCACATGTGCAAATTAATGCTAAAAACAACACTATGTTTACTATCTGTACCAGAATCTAGCCTATTTTTCTTAGAGTACATTCTCTAATGTATGGTTTACTGGTGAAAATGGAGGATACTGGTATCTCATAGGATGAATTTCAAGCGGAAGTTAAAATTGAGTACAGGCAAGCATATTAAAGAAAAACAGATGGAGCTGTTCAGGTTAAGAGAACCATCAGAATAGACCCGAAGTGGGAATTAGAGAGATTTGGAATACCTTTCAACCAAATAACGTTTGGGTACCTGCTATATCCTATGCTCTATGGAAGACACTAAATTTGAAGAGACAAATAAAAACACTAATAGGGAACTTACACTCTGGAGTGATAAGCATGTGAATATATATAATAGAGAACAATTCTTTGCAAATATTAAAAGCCTACATTTTCATATCCTTCTTAAGCATACTCCTTGCAGGTCTTCTGTTCAACCTGAACAACTCCACTTTGGACTCCTAAGAAGGAGATGGAAGAAAATGCTTAGAAAAAAAGGCCAGATTAGTTTTGAGTTTTAAAGCTGACTTTCTTGACATTTTTAGGAAGTCAGTAGTTCTGGAAGAGATAGTGAGAAAGGATGTACTTTTCTAAATTATTTTATTCTCCTTTAGCATATCAAAGGATAAGTAAAGGGCTGATTGAAGAGGTATACTCTGCCAGGAGCAGATGGATCTCTGGATACTGGGGAGAGGACATAAAAAACCAGCTACTGGGCTTGAGGTTGGTGAGAGGAAAGAAAGGTAGAACAAGGGAGAAGGTGTAGATCCCAGGAAGACTCCTAGTTTTCAGTTGTTGCTACATCTAAATGGTCAAAGTGATTGGGAAGTGCAGCAGGAGGAATCCAGGTAGTGCCCTCTCTCCAAGAGCCCCAGGCAGAGTTTAGAGTGTCCAGAGGTCCCCAAATCAATAGGAGGTGCTAATGAACCCAGAGAGCCAGGAGAGACTTGTTCAGAATTAAGAGTCTGTATTCTTGGCATTAAGCCCAGAGCCAAATAATTGGGATCGCAGATTTTTATGGTAGGTTCATTGTGTCAGCCAAGATGCATTTGCACTGCACATCTGAGAGTCCTCATGACCTCACTTCACAGGGAGTGAAATGCAGTTTAATAAGAAGATTGCATTGTTCAGTCTGCACCGACTTTTGAGGGAAAGGAACACGTATACAGTACCTAATTGACTTGACTTTTTAAAAAAAAAAATAAATATACTGTTCTTTTTTGATATATATGCACTGTTCACATTTTTTTTAAAAGATTTATTTATTTATACAAGCACTGGATACAGTCAGAATTGCGGGAGGGTGAGAGAATTCACCAGAGCCAGAGCAGGGAGCTGAACAGGCAGAAGGATGAGGTACACTGCCGAGGGGAGCAGCGGGCAGCAGGAGAGGTCTGTGCGCCATGTGGGACCCTCGCCCTCCAGCCGGGGATTGAACCGGCACTGCTGTGGGCAGCTTTGCAACCCAGCACTCAACTGCTGCGCCACCGGGGAGGCCCCACTGTTTGCATTCTTAAGAATAAGTAAGAATCACTCAGGCAAAATTGGGGAGGTGGGATTGGCATTTCAGACTTCATATACCATTGACAAGAGGTCTAAGAGTCAGAAATAATATATTCTAGGTGCTGTGAGTATTTCAAATGGCTGATGCACAGAGCTTGAGGCACATTTAGTTTCCCTAGAAGACAGGCTCTGGGACAGATATCAGTGTAGTAGGTTATTGGGAAGTGCTTTCAATTGACAATACCCTTTGGGAGTTTAGGGAGGCAGCATTGGCCAGTGGAGAAGTATAGGGTAAGGTAAAAAGTATCAGGTTTTCTGCCCTCCTGCCATTAGGATAGATGACGGAACCCTGTGGTCCTGAATGCATGCCTGATAGCGGGCACCTGGAGTGGGCATATGTAGATGGGATTCACCTGGGCTAAGGCTGGGTTTATAAGAGGCAGCGTCATGGAGACGCCAACAGAGAGCAGAACGAATGGGAGAGCAAAAAAGAAGCAGAACCACCACGAAAAGGCCACGAGAGAACGCCAGAGAGCCCAGATAGAATGACGACTTGCTGGGGGCTGGGAGGCCTGCCAACCTGCTGTGTACCTGGTAAATCCCAATAAAAGCCTGCAAAAGCCACCGAGGGCCCTAGGACTCTCTTCTCCTTTACCTGGTCTGCTGGATTAGAGATCCTGCACTGTGCCATTCCTGCCGTTACAAGAAGTTACAACAGTGAGCTACACCTCCCCGAGTTCTGGCATTGGGATGGCTCTTATAATTGGTCACAACTAGAAGCAAGGGAAGGGTCTTTGAATCTTCCACTAACAATGGATAACATTTGCCTCAAGAGTGAAGGAGTGATCTTGGATAAGGCAGCATCCTTTGGTTGAAGGCAATTCCCAGAAAAGCGTTTCAGCTGGGAACTAGAAGTCTGCAATATTTCAGCGGCTGGAGAAAAAAGTGCCTAAAATTTGAAGGGAGCTCTGGTGGCGCCACTGAAAGGTATGCATTTGCAAAAGATGAAGTTAGAGAAGAATACACTAGGTAATAAAGGGCCCTAAAAATCATGTTTGTAAGTTTGTGTATTTTTTTTTAAGCAATAGGGAGTTAGTGAAGAGTTTTAAGCAGACGGTGAAATCAATACAATTATCTTTGTGATTTGAAAAGATCACTATGACTAGCGTAGGGAATTGATTTGAGAGAAGATACTAGAGTCTAGGGCACCTGTAAGGAAGTTGTACAGTCATCAAAGAGAAATGATGAGAGTTTGAATTTTTCAGTAGAGGTGGAAATAAAGATAAGTGAACTGATTAAGGATTTATAGAAAAAGCGAAGTTAATAGTATCCACTTATTGATTGGAATGTCAGGGTGTTGAATGATATGGATAAAGCTACAATTTCTGGCCTGAGAATGTGAAAGAGGGCATTTGGCTAAAGACAATGCAATGTGGTTCTCATTGTCTGTTTTTTTTTTTTCTGGTGCGTGGGCAACATGCTTGCCATGTTAGGAGGGACTGCTGGGGAACAGTATATCCTGGATGAACTCCATCCACTGATGTTTTATGCACTCCACACTCACCTCCATGCTAAAGAGATCCCAGCCACTGAGAACTACAACTCCCATCATGCTGTGAATCTTTCTTGACTCTTGTGAAAGGGGGATTTGCTGGGAACTGAGGTTAGAGTTTAGCAGACATGCCTGATATAGAATCAAACACATGTGGGCCTGGACGGGGTTTGTTTTGCCTGCCTTCAGCGTGCACCTTGGGTCCCACCTCAGGCAGTGTTACTAATAGGATGTATTGACCAATTAATCTCACCCTCTGTGCAGAGTTAAGCCTAGCCCTCTTTTCATTTCCCTTGTTAAATCTTTTGTTAATCTTTCTGTGTGTGCCTGCCCTTGGGTATTGTTTTGAGGTCTTTTCTTTTTTCTTTTTTTTTTTTAAGATTTATTTATTTATACAAGAACTGGAGTACACTCAATGGCGCGGGAGGATGAGAGAATTCACTAGAAACAGAGCGGGGAGCAGAACAGGCAGATGGACTGAAGACACTGCTGAGGGGTGCAGCGGGCGAGGTAGGAGAGGTCTGCTGGGCCATGTGGGTATCTCCCTGGCCGGCCGGTAATCAAACCTACGCTGCAGAGGCTGCGGGACAGCTTCACAATGCTATGCTCAACCCGCAGCACTACTGGGGAGACCCTGAGGTCTTTCTTTTGTGCACAGGTGAGGATTCACACTCAAGCATCCATTTCCTTTTGGGGTTGTCCTGCAAAAGGACCATGTAACTGTCTCTGCTTAATGAAATGTTAGAAGTGAGGTTACTTCTGGGATGAAGCAATAGAAACATAAAACATTTCTTTTTCTTGGTCAAGAAGCAGGGAGGTCATATATTGAGGGTCACAGAATCAAAGCAACTGAAAAACCTGAGTGATGCCATAAAGGACAGCTGCTTTGGATTGTGGCTCAATTAAGAGAGGGGTATCTTGCTGTGAGCTGGAGATAAACTTTATATGTTGTGCCTTTGAGATTTGGGGACTGTTTTTTCTTGCAGAGTTAAGCCTATCCTGACTAATAGTGGGTCACAGAAAGAATTTATGTGTTGTGTTCCAGTGTTTGTGTGTGTGTGTGTCTGAGGGCAAAAAGGGAGGAAAGCAAAAAAGGACGATGCTGCAGGGGGCCTTGATGCCCCAGCCAGATAAGACACTGGCAAGCAGCGAAGCTAAAGGGCCTCACACTGAGGGGCTGAAAATAAAGAGCCTCACACAGTGGGGCTGAAGATTTAACATCCCTTTATTTTTTGTTCTTGGTCATAAAAAGAGAAAAATTTATCAGAAAGTACATAGGCAATAATATGTATCAGTATACTGCAAGTAATTGGCACGGAAAATTATCTGTTTAGGAAATTAGTTATTAAACAATTTGGCCCACTTGACAATGGGAAACGATTTATTGTACATATCTGACAAGCAAACCAGCATAACTATTAGAGTAAGTCCTTCTTTTGCTTTTTTAGAAGTTCCTTTTTATTTAGAAGTTTCTTAGGAAAGTTTTTAAATGAAGTTAACTGTGTTAAGAAGTTTCTAGGCAGAAAAAATTCTGATAGCTGAGAAACAGCTGGTTTCCGGCTAAAGGCCATATGAATAGAAGAGTCCTATGATGCTTAGACTTAAACTGATAGGGGTGTACTGGCGGCTATCCACTGTATTAGGTAATTGTCTAGCTGAAATAATAAGTTTTAGTGTTAGGTTTGGTTTTTTATCTATTAACCTTGAAGGCTACCATCTAGCTGAGACCTGTAGGAGCCCGTAGTCCATGGGAATAGAATCCTCTAATTGTTTCTGCTTTACACATGATAATGTAATTTTTTCTGCTTACTAAAAATGAATAAATAAAGACCTGCTGAGTCTCTCAGCAGAAGATACTTGCACCTCATCGAGTGTCAGTGTCTCCTTACTGCCTCATCCAGTTCCACTCAGCCCCTTAACGTGTCGCCTAGGCCGTCTCATCCTTTCAGGAACCCGACATGACATTTTGCCGGAGGCTGGTCCCCGGCAGGACATAATGTGAGTTCAGTTTTAGAAATATTGTGTGCAAGATAACTGTGATATACTTACGTGGACATATCTACTAAGCAGTTAAAATGTGGGTGAAGAATTTGAAACAAAATGTATACCGGGAATACAGATTTTGACAGGCATCATTGCCAATAAATGAAACTATGCACGAGCTGAGATTCTTAAACACCTTTTTACCTAAAACGATGTAGGTATAATACTTTCCTGCTAATGGCATTTTTTTGATTATTTTTAGAAAGCAATGGAATTCTAGAAGCTTTAACCTTTACCTCCAAAACTGTATTTACTATGTAAGTCAAACTCGCTATCACTATACATTATAAAGCTAATTTCTCTCCCCGCTCCCTACCTCATGATATTGCAGGCACCAGGGTGCGCTGCTTGAATATAAGTAGAAGAGCCACTTCAACCTTGTACAAGAGCAGACAAGTCAAACAATTATCATTAAAAATCTGGAACTAGTTTGTATTTTTTTGAAGTGATGTCTCAAACTCCAATTAGGCGTTGTTTTGAAAAATTATCTAAAGGAACTCACTGGTTCCACAAATTTAAATTAAGCACCACTACATAATTGTTGATCACTATAAAGTAATGTGAATGTCACTATTTTAGACACAGAAGCTGTGAGAGCTATTTGCTAATGCAACTTTTATATAATTGAACTAGACTTCATAATACTTCAGATTTTTTTGAGGGGATGGAAGTAGAAGATAGGATCTGTATGATTTCTACTGACATTGTGCTTGAATTTTGCTTATTCCTTTTCAGATGTATGTGATACCTAGAAGGAGACACTTAAGTTCAGTAACCAAAGTGTACTGGTGTGAGATTTGCATCATGTTGCAGGAGGGGCATAAGGAAGTGGCTTGAGTTAGGTTCAGTCTAATGTGGTCTAAAGCAATGATAGGTAACCTACAATGTGAGAAGATATATTGGAATGCCATATTTATTATTTCATTTCTAAACTCGGTCACAGTGTTGTTAGGTTTAGGGGTTCCTGGAGTAGGAGTTTCTCAGTTTTTGACTATGGTATGTGAAATTACAGCCAGGTCTTCAGCAGAAGCAAAGTTTATTTAGAGGCAATAAAAGAATACAAAGGGAGATGTCCCTGGGTGGACAAAGTCCATAGTAAGAACAACTGCAAGGGAGTTGTGGGGCCTCAGGCTTTAAATGGGGTACAGAAACTGTTCACTTCGTCCCTTCCTGGATTGCATTGTGCCGGCAAGCCCAGAAGGTAGTTTTATTAGTCTAGACAGTGGGTTCTAAGTCACTCCCCGCTCTGTTGTGCTCACAGGTGTGGTCTTATCAGTGCTGGCAGCAGGCTGGGACTGGAAGAGCTTAAGGCCTGAGTTGCCAAAGTGTCAACCTTTTCTTTGGGTTTTTTTTTCAAGTTATTGAAAAGTTTTTTTCAAGTTATTGACTGTTGAGGGGAACTTTCTCATCCAGAAACTAAACAAACTGATCCCTCTTCTGGGTGCTTCTTGCTCCCTTTGGGCTTTGTCCTTGTCTGTAGGTTGAGGTGGGTGGACTGCCTTTCTCGCCTCTGGGCATTCATTTCTCAGCTCTCCCTGAGATTTATCAACTTTGGGAAGAGTTTCTTGGGGTCCTGAGCATACAGTTTTATTTAGGCATTGTCCTTCCTGCCCTAAATATACAACAACGGAAGCCATAAGTGATCTCAAAAGGAATATAACCGAAGATAAGAACAATGCTGGGATTCAAAATGTCCAAGCTATTTTCCCTTTGGTTCCAAATCCCATAGTTTTTCTTTGTGACCATACTATTTTAAATGAGATCCTTTCAGTTGTGTTATTTTTATCCTTCTATATTATGTAAGGGATGTGCTTCTGTTTTTTAATTTTATTTTACACTTTGGAAAGAGTTGTTCATCTCTATTCTCCTATTTGTTTGTTTGTAGTAATAGAAACATGTTCTCTCTCTTCTGGTGTTCACCAGAACAGCTGCTCAAAATGACTCAGCGGTTCCAGTCAGCTGTGGTTTCTGCCTGGTGGTGGGAAGGAAATGACCTAAAATTTATCCTCCCTGTAATAACATGCCAAGAGGTGCCCCTTCTGATGAGATATGAGATTCCCCATCCTTTTCCTGAACATGCCTCCCTCAATCCACATGCATCCATTTCACCCAACATTCCATCTCATTTTCTACATTCTGTTCTGATTGAACATAGTCATTTTTGAATGGGTTGTTATCACCATCTCTGTGAGTAAACGGCATGTGAATATCCTGAGAAGCCCCACGCATGAATGCAAACTCTCCTCTATGTTTCAAAGGGAAGAATATGATTGCTGACTGTTAATAGCCCACTAGAGATTAAATTTTAAGGTTAGGTAAGATCTTCCTAATGTGTTTATTATCCAAAGGTGAATGGTAGAGAAGAGAGGGGAGGAGTAAGAAAATAACATAGAGGGAAACTAACACATACTGAGTGCCTATTACATATCTGCTACAGAAGCTATTCAGTTGATGCACTCTAAATGGGTGAATGAAGTTTTGCTGCAATTAAAATTGCCCACCGCCAGTGGATGGAGTGAGTAGTAATGTTAGGTCACTTCAGTCATTGTGCTTCTTGAATTATAGACGTCTGCCATATATGTATTAATTTTGAGGTGCTTTATGATTATGATTAACCCCATCTTACCAGAAAAGTGCAAAATAGCTGTCAAAAAGAAAGACGTAGGAGAGTAGTGATAATTTTGATAAATTTTAAAATGAAGAGGAAATGGGTATTTTACAAGTGTATAGAGTGACTCATTTTTTAATAAAAATAATTCCAAAGGACATATCACAAATCATGAAGTACTTTAAGGTCCTGTGCCTGTACCATTGAAATTAGGAGACATGAAATGAGGAAATGTAATTGAAAAAAATGGAAGTTTTTGATTCTGTGACTCCTTTAGTTGCTTTTCAGCCTGATTAGATCTCATCCCACACCACTTAAATAATAATTTCTTGATAAGACCTAGAGACTGGCTTATTCTTATTTTTTTATACTGTTTACTTCCAGGTGATTCTAATCTGTAGCCAGGGTGCAAACACTGGGGCTGGGAAAGAGGTTTGAGTGCTTTTTTTTTTTTTTTAAGGCTTTTAAGCAAAGAAGGTGTGCTGGTGAGTTAAATTTAGGATGATTGACACAAGCTAAAGGTGATTCTAAAGGTTTGAAACTCCTTCCAATTTGCATACTAAAACCAATGAAGAGAAACGGTTCTGGTTCAAGAAGGAAGCAGAGAATTTTGTTCTCAACGCCTCCCAGGATCACACTGACTCTACAGTTACAAATGGAACAATTTTGGGGGTGCAAAAAATCCTGAAAACTAGTGGAACCACTCTTTCACATTGGACTACAGAGGAAAAAATCTACATGGAAGTGGTAAGAAAGGCAGAGACACTCTCTTTCCATAAACCCCACATGGATGCTGCCCACTTGGCGGGAAGGGGGTGGTCTCAAAACCCAGGGCCTCTTAGAGGGGCAGAAGGTTCATACCTCACAGTGTGCAACCCAACTTTCAAGGACTTTACTTGTGAGAAGAGCCCCAGCACTGCACCTCAGTTCAAACACCTGTCTTTGAAAACCAGTGGTATTTGTGCACTGGAGACTTACTGTGCACTAACAAACTGAGAAACAACTCTTAAAGGGCTCATGGGAGAATTTCTCTTGCTCCAGAGCCCCATATTGAAGCAGCTGTTTTGTTTTTTGAAGACTTGTTTTTATTTTTGCCTACAAGAACTGGGGTATAGGCCAGAGATGCAGGAAAGGGGTGTGAGGGGATTCACTAGAGACAGAGTGCGGAGCACAACAGGCAGATCTACTGAGATACACTGCTGAGGGACAGCTGGTGAGACAGGAGAGGTCTACTGCGCCATGTGTCTACTGCTCCCTGGTAGGGATCAAACTCCCCACAGCGCTGATCTTAACCCCAAGGCCATCAGGGAAGCCCCAAAACAGCTGTTCGAAAAGCATCCAGACTTTCTGTGAAAGCTGCTGGTTTGCTAATTTTGAAGACTTGATCTAAAGAGCCAGATCCTGGGGGCCTCCCTGGTGGCACAGGCAATTGTGTGTGGTGCTGTGAAGCTGTCCTCAGCCTCTGCAGTGCTGGTTTGATCCCCAACTGCCGTTGATCAACCCACATGGCGAGCAGACCTCTCCTGTCTCGCCCTCTGCTCCCCTCAGCAGTGTATTTCATCAGTCTGCCTGTTCTGTTCTCCGCTCTGTCTCTGATGAATCCTCTTACCCTCCTGCACATCTGGCCTATACCCCGATTCTTGTATAAATTAAAAAAAAAAATCAAAAAAAAAAAAAAGCTAAAAAAAAAATAATAAAAAAAAAAAGAGCCAGATCTTGTTGGAATATTCTTTGGGGACAAAGATCTTTGAATGCCATCTTGACTTTCTACCTCTGTTTTATTAAAGCAGGCAGGTACCATTTTTCCTACATTGTTCCCTTTCTCCCCTTTTTTAGCAGGTGTCTTTACATTCTGCCACTGATGTGCTCCACAGTGCCAGTGTCTTTCAAAGGGTAATTCTTCCTGCTTTGGTAACCCAGTTTTTGCATCTGCTGTCCCACTCCTTGTTTTTATTTTCCCCCAGCTTGCAGCTGTTGCTTCCTAGGAATCCCCATGATTATCTGGTTAGGAAGCGGGTGGGTGGAAAGGTATATGGAGGTACTATGTGTCCCGTAGGACTGTAATCAATGGAGAAACAGTTCTTAAAAAGCTACCATCTTTGGGGCAAAACAAGAGCCTACAGACCCAAAAGAACAGTATTTCTGTGAATGAGGTCTATTATCTAACTCTCATAGCTGTAACCTGGAGGAACAGTGTTCTAATTAAAACAACTTGAAGGGCTGATTGTAGACCTTTCTAGAAATCTTGGAGCGCAAATGCCATCTTAACTCTTTCTCTGCAATTCCAGAGCTCTAGTATCTCTCAGAAAGATGTTGTCACAGTTTCTGAAGCCCTAATTTTTTGTTTTTTCCCTCTATCTTGCTGGCATCTCCCAGAAAGGAGCTTATTATACTCTTGTCTGGAGCCCACGTGTTTTGACTGGTGCCTGTGGGTCACCTTCAGATGTCTAGTTCTGTGCTTCCATAAGACAGTACATGTTAGCATTCTTTAAGAACTGAGATCCTTGCATGAAAAAATTAGGAAAGAAAAAGAAATAAAGGACATCCAAATTGAAAAGAACTTGAATTGTCCTATTTGCAGATGGTATTAATTATATATAGAAAACCTTAAAGATTCCACCCCAAAACTGTTAGAATAATAATGAATTCAGTAAAGGTGGATGCAAAATCAATATACTAAATATGTTGCATTTCTGTACACTAATAATGAACTATCAGAAGTTCAGAAAATCTCATAGTTGCCAGTCAGTGTCCAGAATGATCTGACCCCTCCTGGCTTTTCAAATATGCCATGAGTTGCTCTAGAAACGCTACCTGCTTTGCATGCGGGTAGCCTATTTTTTAAGATTCAATTGAGATATCTTTTTCTTAGTATTGATACCGGAATTGTCAGGCCTAGTCTCCCCGCCAGGAACAGATCCCAGGCTGCAGGGGCAGCGCTGAGCCCCAGCCACTAGACCACCATGAGTTGGTGTCTCATGAAGCTGCAGCAGGAACTTCTCAGACTCTCAGACAAGCAAATGAGAAGAGGCAGGTTTGTTTAGAGAAAGAAAAGTTTATTGAGGAGAAAAGGAACAGAAATAAAGTGGGACTCCCAGGCCATGAAACCAGGCCAGGGAGGGGCAAGGAAGCCAAAGTGGAGTCATGTCTCAGGGAATGTAGAGCTTCTTTCCCTCATTATTCTAAAGCTCCACCAGTCTCTTTGTGATTGGTTAGTTTTTGGCTGTGTCACTTAATCTGCTACTGAGCAGGGGATCTTTACATTCCTTATCTAACAGGTTTGTCTTTCCCCATTTGTTGCATCTTCCCCCTTGTTTGATAGATTTATCTTGATGGCCCAGTCTCCCAGATGAGTACCCCTGCATTTTAGGGAAGAGAAAGTTAAACATCAGCTATTGAAGAAAACAGGCTGCCACCCACTGGTCTCAGTGCTGACCCCTTCTCAACTCCCCCTTGCATAAATATCCCTGCACACTGACAAAGGGGAGGACAGTGGTCTACCAGACATGAGTCTGCTGCCCTAATTAAACGACTCTCAGTTTCCCCAAATTCCACCTCCCTTTATCACCTGAAGGAAACCAAGGTCAGCGTTAACAGTGTTGTCCTTGGTCCTGAGATGTTTGTTTTTCCCAGTGGAATTAGTTACATTCCTCTAGTTGTTCTTATCTCTGAAGCCTTCCTTAATTCTCCGAGGTCCCCACCTGCACTGTCCTTGAGGCTACCTAATTCTCCCTAACTTGCCCTCAGATTCAGTATTGTCTCTCCTAATTCCACCAGAAAGTGTTGACTACCACCTCCTTTGTATCTTAAATGTTCTAAATGTCCCTGTGATAACACTTACCCAGTCTTACAGCAATGGTTTCTTTACAAGTTGACTTCCCTGGCTCTATCAGGTTGTTCTTGAAGGGATAGGTTTATTACTTTGTACATTCCCCATAGAATAGTGTGTTGACAACACCGCACAGACAAATGGGAATCATGGAGCAAGATGTAGGATGCAGAATGCTGCTGAAGAGCAAGATCCTGGCCTTTTTATTTATAGAATAATCTTACAGCATCAGGTGTGAGTAGAAGGAGAGCAAAAAAAAAAAAAGGGAGGGGTGAAATTAGAAAATGTGCTCTGCCATCTATAGAATTGTTAGGAGGAAAAGGATGTCCTAAAGCTAATTCCATACAGGCTTTGTGGACTCCACCGCCACCCCAGGCCAATGCCAAAGACACTGGGAACTCCAAATCCCATCACCACCAAAGGGAAGGTGGCTGGGACCTGAGGGTGGGGTTAAGCAGCCAAGTGAGTATAAAGACAGACACGTGGGCTTTGGGGGGTCCCCCATTTTGGCTCTCCACCAGCTCGCAGCGTCCGGCCAGCTCTGAGAGTGCCTTTGGGTTTCCAGGTCGGCGGATCGGGTAGGACGCATTAAAGACTTTATTTCCCTATTTTCTCCCTGAGTTGTACATTTTCCTTATTTCCTTTTCCCTTGTAAATAAACCTTTCATTAACCTTTTGTGTGTGCCTGTAGTGGAGTATTAATCCTTTTTAAGTGCACGGGTGAGGACCCACAGCCAGGCAACCCGCTCAATATCGGGGCTGCCCTATAACAGCATCAGGGATTGTGAGTCTGTCCCCCAGGCACTTCTCCTCTGCTTGATGACTGGTTATTGTAATTGAGATCAAGCCCTAGATTCCCCAGCCATGGTTTCTATTTTATAACAAGGCTTTCCACTGATCAGCTTCTGGGGTCCCTTGTCATACATTGGACATCAGCCCCCCAGGCATTCCCGGTCATACCTCATGATGCATAGCCTTCCCAGAGAAATAAAGCTTTCTGCTCTTGGTTGATTTGAGAGGCACTTTGTAAGTTTGGGCTCCTATGACTGATTGACTGGGTTGTTCTGACCTTGCATAGGAATAGGAATGCAGAACTGCAGCTAACAAAAAAATGGTGGCTGAACAGGCAACTTACTATTACCAGACTTAGAGTATAGCAGCGCCTGGAATACATTTGGAGTTCAACATGTATTTTTTTTTTTTTTTGGAGTGAAAGAATGAAATTGTCTTTTACCCAAAGCAGGACACTGCTAGAAGCAGCATGCTAAGAGGATATTTCTCATATTCAAGTATCTCATGTGAAATGATGTAATAATTTACATGTTTTATTAGCTTTAGAGGTAAGCTCTGCATTTCTCATTGTTTCAAGCTTAAACATTGAAAATAGGAATTCTTTTTTTTTTTTTTTTTTTTTTCTTGTCATTTTTTTTATTAAATTTATTTTTATATTCCCCCATACAATTGCAAACGCCCCATTCTGACCCCAATCCTTCCCCTCCCGCCCCCCACCCCCCAAAAAGTGTCTCTGGTTCATAGTTTTTTGTTGATTTTGATTTTCACTTTCTTATATTCATTTTCCTGGTCCCTTATTTAAGTTTTCTAGATTCCTGCTATGAGTGAGACCATCCGGTATTTTTCTTTTTCTTTTTGGCTTATTTCGCTGAGCATGATCCCTTCCAGTGCCATCCATGTTGCTGCAAATTGCATGTGTTTATCTTTTTTGAATGCTGAGTAATATTCCATGGTATATATGTACCACATCTTCTTGATCCAGTCATCTATTTTTGGGCATTTGGGTTGTTTCCAAAGCTTAGCTATTGTAAACAGTGCTGCTATAAACATAGGAGTGCAGGTGCTCTTTGGAATTGATGTTTCTGTGTCCTTTGGGTAAATACCTAGGAGTGGAATTGCTGGATCATATGGAAGCTCTATGTTTAGTAGGTCCAGAAATCTCCACACAGCTCTCCATAGTGGTTGGACCAGTTTGCACTCCCACCAACAGTGCACAAGAGTTCCTTTTTCTCCACATCCTCGCCAGCATTTGTTGTTGTTAGTTTTTTTAATATGTGCCATTCTCACTGGTGTGAGATGGTATCTCATGGTAGTTTTGATTTGCATTTCCCTGATTACAAGTGATGTTGAACATTTTTTCATATGTCTGTTGGCCATTTGCATTTCCTCTTCAGAGAAGTTTCTTTTTAGCTCTTCTGCCCATTTTTTGACTGGATTATTTTCTTTGTTGTTGCTGACTCTCATCAGCTCTTTGCAGATTTTTGTGATCAGTCCTTTATCATTAGTGTTGGGTGCAAAAATGTTCTCCCAGTTGGTGGGGTTTCTCTTTGTTTTTGTTATTGTCTCTTTTGCTGTGCAGAAGCTCTTTAATTTGATGTAGTCCCAGCTGTTTATCTTTCTCTTCACTATCACTGCTTTGGGTGATGTGTCTGTAAAGATGTCTTTGATGTGCAAATCCCGTAGTGTTTCGCCTATATTTCCTTCTATGTATTTTATGGTTTCAGGTCTTATGTCTAGTTCTTTAATCCATTTTGAGTTGATTTTTGTGTATGGTGTGAGGTAGTGGTCAAGCTTCATTCTTTTGCATGTAGCGACCCAGTTTTCCCAGCACCATTTATTGAACAAACTTTCTTTGCTCCAATGCATAGTCTTTGCTCCTTTGTCAAAGATTAGTTGACCATAAATCTGTGGGTTTATTTCTGGATTTTCTATTCGATTCCATTGGTCTGTATGTCTGTTCTTGTTCCAATACCATGCAGTTTTGATGATTATGGCTTTGTAGTATAGTTTGAAGTCTGGGAGTGTGATGCCTCCATTTCCTTCTTTTTTTTTCAGTAGAGCTTTGGCTATTCGGGGTTTTTGGTGATTCCATATGAATTTCATCAATAATTGTTCTATTTCTTTGAAGAATGCCATTGAGATTTTGATTGGAATAGCATTGAATCTGTATATTGCTTTTGGTAGGATGGCCATTTTAATAACGTTTATTCTTCCAATCCATGAGCAGGGGATGTCTTTCCATTTCTTTGTGTCTTCTTCTATTTCTTTTAACAGTGTTTTATAGTTTTCTTTGTATAGGTCCTTTACCTCTTTTGTTAGATTTATTCCCAAATATTTGATTTTTTTTGTTTCAATAATAAAAGGGGTGGTTTTTTTGATTTCTTCTTCTTCAGATTTATTGTTTGTGTATAGGAAGGCTACTGACTTTTGCGTGTTGATTTTGTATCCTGCCACTTTACTGAATTGATTGATGAGTTGAATTAGTTTTTCTGTGGAGATTTTGGGGTTCTCTATGTATATTATCATATCATCTGCAAATAGTGATAGTTTGACTTCTTCTTTTCCTATTTGGATTCCTTGGATGTCTTTCTCTTGTCTTATTGCTCTGGCTAGGACTTCCAGTATTATATTGAAAAGCAGTGGTGAGAGTGGACATCCTTGTCTTGTTCCAGATCTTAATGGAATTGCTTTCAGCTTTTCACCATTGAGAATGATACTGGCTGTTGGCTTGTCATAGATGGCCTTTATGATGTTGAGGTATGTTCCTTGTATCCCAAGAATTTCAAGGGCTTTTATCATGAATGGGTGTTGCACTTTGTCGAAAGCTTTCTCAGCATCTATTGATATTATCATATGGTTTTTATATTTCTTTTTGTTGATGTGTTGGATAACGTTGATTGATTTTCGGATGTTAAACCATCCTTGTGCCCCTGGAATGAATCCAACTTGGTCGTGGTGAATTATCTTATGGATACATTGTTGGATTCTGATAGCTAAAATTTTATTGAGGATTTTTGCATCAGTGTTCATTAGGGAGATTGGCCTATAGTTTTCCTTTTTTGTGTTGTCCTTATTCGGTTTTGGTATTAGTGTAATATTGGCTTCATAGAACGTGTTTGGTATTGTCCCTTCCTTCTCAATTTTTTGGAAGAGTTTGTGAAGGATAGGCACTAATTCGTCTCTGAATGTTTGGTAGAATTCATTTGTAAATCCATCAGGTCCTGGGCTTTTGTTTTTGGGGAGGTTTTTAATTACCATTTCAATTTCGCTGCTTGTAATTGGTCTGTTTAGGTGTTCTATTTCTTCTTTATCTAGCTTTGGGTGATTGTAGAGTTGTAGGAATTTGTCCATCTCCTCTAGATTGTTGAACTTGTTTCCATATAACTGTTCATAGTAGTTACTGATTATTCTTTTGATTTCTGCTGTGTCCGTTGTGATTTCTCCTCTTTCATTTATGATTCTGTGTATTTGTGCTTTCTCCCTTTTTTCCTTTGTGAGCCTGGCTAGGGGTTTGTCTATTTTATTTATTTTTTCAAAGAACCAGCTCTTGGTTTCATTGATCTTTTGGATTGTTTTTTTAGTTTCAATTTCATTTATTTCTGCTTTGGTTTTTATTATTTCTTTTCTTCTACTGGTTCTGGGGTTTTTTTGTTGTTCTTTTCTAGATCTTTGAGCTTCGAGATTAGGTTGTTTCTTTGAGTTCTTTCTTGTTTTTTGATGTGAGCTTCTATTGCTATATATTTTCCTCTTATTACTGCTTTTGCTGCATCCCATACATTTAGGATATTGGTGTCCTCCTTGTCATTCAATTCAAAGAATTTTTTAATTTCTTCTTTGATCTCCTCGTTAGTCCAGTGGTCTTCCAGTAGTGTGGCTTTTAATCTCCATGAGGTAGGATAGTTCCTTGCCTTCTTTTTATGATTTATTTCTAGTTTGATGCCTTCGTGGTCAGAAAAGATGGTTGGTATGATTTCAATCTTGGTGTATCTGTTGATGTTTGTCTTGTGCCCCAGTATGTGATCGATCCTGGAGAATGATCCGTGTGCGCTTGAGAAAAATGTGTACTCCGTTTTTTTTGGGTTTAGTGTTCTATAGATGTCTGTTAAGCCCAAATGCTCTAGGTCCTTATTTAGAGCTTTAGTTTCTTTACTTATTTTTTGTCTTGTTGATCTATCCATTGTTGATAGTGGTGTGTTGAAGTCTCCCACTACATATGTGTTTTCTCTGATGTCTGTTTTCAGAGAGGACAACAGTTGTCTGATATATTTTGGTGCTCTTTCGTTTGGTGAGTATATGTTAATGAGTGTTATTTCTTCTTGAAGTATTGTCCCCTTAATCATAATGTAGTGACCATTGGGGTCTCTTTTTATTTTTTTGAGTTTGAAATCTGTTTTATCTGATATAAGTATAGCTGTTCCTGCTTTCTTTTTTGGCCCATTTGCTTGTAGGATTGTTTTCCATCCTTTGACTTTGAGCCTATTTTTATCTTTTGTAGCTAAATGTGTTTCCTGGAGACAGCAAAAGGTTGGGTTTTGTTTCTTAATCCAGGCTGCAACTCTGTGTCTTTTTATTGAAGAGTTTAGTCCATTTACATTTAGAGTTAATATTGATATGTTAGCATCTGTATTTGCCATTATGTTTGTCTTTCCTTTGATTTTATTTATTTATTCTTTTAATAACTTTTTTTTTTGGTCTTCTTTCGTTGTTATTCGTCCCTCTGAGGTTCTGGCTTTAGGATTCCTTGTAGTATTTTTTGGAGTGGGGGTTTAGTCGCAATGAAATTCCGGAGTTTCTCTTGTCTGGGAAGGTCCATATTCTTTCTTCATGGAGGAAAGAGAGCTTTGCGGGATAGAGTATTCTTGGTTGGCATCTGTTTTCTTGGAGTCTGTTGACTATGTCCCTCCACTCTCTCCTTGCCCGTAGTGTTTCTTCAGAGAAGTCTGATGTCAGCCTGATTGGTTTTCCTTTGAATGTTATCTGTTTCTTCCCTCTTGTCAGCTTCATTATTTTTTCCTTGTCCTGGATTCTTGGGAGCTTTACTATTATGTGTCTTGCTGTGTTTTTCCTTTCGTCGTGGAAGTTTGGTGTTCTTCTTGCTTCTTGTATATCAATTTTCAGCTCCTTCTTCTCATTTGGGAAGTTCTCTTCAATTATATCCATGAATATTTTCTCTGTTCCTACATCTCTCTCCTCTCCTTCTGGAATTCCTATAACTCTTATATTTCCTTTCCTCATGGAGTCAGATAGTTCCCGAAGTCTTTCTTCATTCTTTTTCCTTCGTACTTCTCTTTCCTTTTCTGTTTTGGTTCTTTTTATTTCTGTGTCTTCAAGATTACTTATTCGTTCTTCCATTTCATCTATTCTGCTTTCATTGCTTTTCCCAGAGTTCTTTAGTTCCTCCATTAATTCTTTGATCTCCTGCATTTCTCTTACTTCCCTCTTTAGGGACTCAATTTCCTTCTTCTGATCTATCACTTTTTTAATCATGGCAATTTTAAATTCTCTTTCTGGAAGGCTCAGAAGTTCTTCCAAGTTGCTGTCGTTGCAATCTGGGGAGTGGTTTTCTTTTTGTGGTGTGCTTCTTTCCTGAGGAGTTTTTAGGTTGCGTGTGGTTCTTCTACTCCCTACTGTCTGTTTTCTAATTTGTCGTATGCGTTGGGACACTGTGTTGCTCGGACTGACTGACATCTTGGGTGAACTTCTCCGCTCCCCTCTGGCTCTTCCAGGAGCCATCTCTGTCTTCTGGGGGAGCTTTCTGCTGGTTTTAGGCAGTTTTTACTGAAGAAATGTCCCTGTTCTCAAATGGCGAAGCGGGATGCAGTCCCTGCGCCTCCGGTTTCAGGCACACTCTTCTGCGCACCCGGTCTGCCCCGGACGTGGGTGCCTGCTCCCTCTGTGGGCTCAGACTGCTGGTCGGAAGGGGCCTGGCGTGGAATAACTTCCCGGCTGGCCACTGGGTCCTCCAGAAACCTTCTGCCCTTTTCAAGCAGTCTTAAGAAATGTCCTGTTTTATAGGGTGTTAGTGACTTTTTTTTTCCTGGTCGCTAGGTGGCGCCAGAGATCTCTCCTATTGTCCTTGGGGGGCTGTTTTTCGCCTCCCCCCACCCCGTGGGACAGAGAACAGAGCGGGAATGGTAGGGTACACCTCAACAGCTTTGGGGTGCTGTGTCTGCCTTGTGCCCCACCGTCGTGGAGAAACCACGCCCCGAATTTTCGTGCCCCGGGTCTCAGTTCAAAGCCCTCAGGTCCAGGACGCGGGCTGTAGCCCAGTTCAGTGGCGCGGGAATGGCGCCTTTTGCACCCGGCTCCAGTGCCTGGGCGCCTGGTTCCTGCTTACTCAGGGAGGGACCTTCACCTCAGTGAGGACCTCCGTGCGTCTCCCCGCAAGCCTAGGTCGTCTCCCCGCAAGCCTAGGTCGCAGGCGCGGGGACCTGGGCAGCCGCGATCCCGGTCTGCACTTGCTTTTCAAGCGCGCCAGGCGCGCCGCGTTTCCCGCTCAGGCTTACCGGCAGCCCGGGCTGTGTGCACGTCTCCCGGGGTCTTTGTTCTTCTCTAATGGCGCCCGGAGCCGTTCGCTCACCGCCGCGGCGGATCCTGCAGGGTTCGCCTCAGCTCCCGTTCACGGGGTGTGGTGGCTGCAATAGTTCCTTTCCGCTCACAGTCCCGCTTGCTGCGTCGTTTGTTCTTGTTGGTTGTTTTGGTTTATTGTTTCCTCCTCTCTGCCGGTCGGAGAGTGCCGCCTCTGTGGGCGGGGGAGGGGAGCAGGGTTCTGCGCTTCCCTCCCTTCTAGTCCTCTTTTATGGCCACTCGAAAATAGGAATTCTTACATGAAAGAAAACTTTCATCTCATATGAGCAACTTTTTCTTCCAATAACTTTTTTTCATTA